>NC_091171.1:42491068-42583568 GCF_040958095.1 Procambarus clarkii
CGATCCAATAGGCCTGCGGGATCCATTAAGTTCAGTAGAACTTCGGTTTCAACTCTTTTAACCCTGTCGTAGCTCAGACGATTAAGGCAGTGTCTGGGATGCTCCCGGACGCAGGTTCGAATCCTCGTCACGGCCCTTGTGGAATTGTTAATTTGATACATCACGTTAGTGTGATTTCTATGTGCATCTATATTGTAGTTAGCAATGTTTTATATATATATATATGTATATATATATATATATATATATATATTATATATATATATATATATATATATATATATATATATATATATATATATATATGTCGTACCTAGTAGCCAGAACGCACTTCTCAGCCTACTATGCAAGGCCAAATTTGCCTAATAAGCCAAGTTTTCCTGAATTAATATATTTTCTCTAATTTTTTTCTTATGAAATGATAAAGCTACCCATTTCATTATGTAGGAGGTCAATTTTTTTTTAATTGGAGTTAAAATTAACGTAGATATATGACCGAACCTAACCAACCCTACCTAACCTAACCTAACCAATCTTTATAGGTTAGGTTTGGTTACGTAGCCCAAAAGTTAGGTTAGGTTAAGTTAGGTAGGTTAGGTAGTGGAAAAACAATTATTTCATGAAAACTTGGCTTATTAGGCAAATCGGCCTTGCATAGTAGGCTGAGAAGTGCGTTCTGGCTACTAGGTACGACATATATATATATATATATATATATATTCTATATATATATATATATATATATATATATATATATATATATATATATGTCGTACCTAGTAGCCAGAACTCACTTCTCAGCCTACTATTCAAGGCCCGATTTGCCTAATAAGCCAAGTTTTCCTGAATTAATATATTTACTATAATTTTTTTCTTATGAAATGATAAAGCAACCCTTTTCTCTATGTATGAGGTCAATTTTTTTTATTGGAGTTAAAATTAACGTAGATATATGACCGAACCTAACCAACCCTACCTAACCTAACCTAACCTATATTTATAGGTAAGGTTAGGTTAGGTAGCCAAAAAAAGCTAGGTTAGGTTAGGTTAGGTAGGTTAGGTTGACGAAAAAACATTAATTCATGAAAACTTGGCTTATTAGGCAAATCGGGCCTTGAATAGTAGGCTGAGAAGTGCGTTCTGGCTATTAGGTACGACATATATATATATATATATATATATATATATATATATATATATATATATATATATATACAACTTTAGAACACTTTCCCACCAGGAGACTCGAACCCTAGCCATCACAGACGCCTTCCAGCAACTGGCATAACAGGTACGCCTTAACCCTCTCCACCACCTGCTCAGACCCTTAGCACTAGAGCAAGTGAGGGGTCATTTAGACGTTAATTTCATCAAGTCCCTGTTAATATGGGAAGACACAGTGTCTATGCTTAAGGCACAAACTCTCCTAAACACGAGAGTCAAGTATACAACTTTAGAACACTTTCCCACCAGGAGACTCGAACCCTAGCCATCACAGAAGCCTTCACGGCTTCACGGCTTCTGTGATGGCTAGGGTTCGAGTCTCCTGGTGGGAAAGTGTTCTAAAGTTGTATACTTGACTCTCGTGTTTAGGAGAGTTGTGCCTTAAGCATAGACACTGTGTCTTCCCATATTAACAGGGACTTGATGAAATTAACGTCTAAATGACCCCTCACTTGCTCTAGTGCTCTTGGGAGGTGGTGATCTTTGTGGTATTTAAATACTCCGAAATTACCATCTCTTTTAAGGGTCTGAGCAGGTGGTGGAGAGGGTTAAGGCGTACCTGTTATGCCAGTTGCTGGAAGGCTTCTGTGCTGGCTAGGGTTCGAGTCTCCTGGTGGGAAAGTGTTCTAAAGTTGTATACTTGACTCTCGTGTTTAGGAGAGTTGTGCCTTAAGCATAGACACTGTGTCTTCCATATTAACAGGGACTTGATGAAATTAACGTCTAAATGACCCCTCACTTGCTCTAGTGCTAAGGGTCTGAGCAGGTGGTGGAGAGGGTTAAGGCGTACCTGTTATGCCAGTTGCTGGAAGGCTTCTGTGATGGCTAGGGTTCGAGTCTCCTGGTGGGAAGTATATATATATATATATATATATATATATATATATATGTCGTACCTAATAGCCAGAACTCACTTCTCAGCCTACAATGCAAGGCCCGATTTGCCTAATAAGCCAAGTTTTACTAAATTAATATGTTTTCTCTAATTTTTTTCTTATGAAATGATAAAGCTACCCATTTCATTATGTATGAGGTCAATTTTTTTTTATTGGAGTTAAAATTAACGTAGATATATGACCGAACCTAACCAACCCTACCTAACCTTACCTAACCTATCTTTATAGGTTAGGTTAGGTTAGGTAGCCGAAAACGTTAGGTTAGGTTAGGTTAGGTAGGTTAGGTAGTCGAAAAAACATTAATTCATGAAAACTAGGCTTAGTAGGCAAATCGGGCCCTGCATAGTAGGCTGAGAAGTGAGTTCTGGCTACTAGGTACGACATATATATATATATATATATATATATATATGTCGTACCTAGTAGCCAGAACGCACTTCTCAGCCTACTATGCAAGGCCCGATTTGCCTAATAAGCCAAGTTTTCATGAAATAATTGTTTTTCCACTACCTAACCTACCTAACTTAACCTAACCTAACTTTTTGGGCTACGTAACCAAACCTAACCTATAAAGATAGGTTAGGTTAGGTTAGGTAGGGGTTGGTTAGGTTCGGTCATATATCTACGTTAATTTTAACTCCAATAAAAAAAAATTGACCTCATACATAGTGAAAAGGGCAGCTTTATCATTTCATAAGAAAAAAAATTATAGAAAATATATTAATTCAGGAAAACTTGGCTTATTAGGCAAATCGGGCCTTGCATAGTAGGCTGAGAAGTGAGTTCTGGCTACTAGGTACGACATATATATATATATATATATATATATATATATATATATATATATATATATATATATATATATATATATATATATATATATATATATATATATTATTAAATATGACCGAAAAAGTAAGATTAATAATTCTAACACGAATTTTCTCTATCTTTCTTACGTTTCTTTTCACTGTTGATGGTAATTCAAAGATCAATTCTCCAAAATTCATTTTTATTTCTAGTCTGACGCGACACTTGAGTGCGTTTCGTAAAACTTATTACATTTTCAAAGACTTTAGTTTACAAACACACAACTGAAACTGAATAGAGCTTGCACATCTTCGAGTTTATATCTACATTTGGGTGAGGTGGATGAGGTGAAAACAAACTTTCAACAATGGGTATTAAATTCAAACACAAGACAGAACACGAAACAATGGGTATTGAAAGGAAGTAATTGTAGAAAGCCTATTGGTCCATATTTCTTGATGCTTCTATAGATGGGTAAACTTCTACATGGGTACCATCGAGCAAAAAGTCTTAGTCGACATGAACTTGAAACCGGCCATATACTGCAGGTATGTTGACGACATTTTTACACAGGTACCTGATATCAGACATCTGCAGGAGCTGAAGGAGGCATTTGAGCAGAATTCTGTGTTGCGTTTCACTTACGAGATGGAGAAGGATGGGAAGCTGCCCTTTCTAGATGTAACAGTCATGGAAAGGAGCGGAGTTTTCCACACTGCAGTCTACACTAAGGAAACAAACATAGGAATGTGCCTGAATGCCAACAGTGACTGCCCGGACAGGTACAAGAGGAGTGTTGTTAACGCTTATGTCGACCGTGCTCTCAACCACAGCTCAGAATGGAAGCAAGTCGACGAAGAACTCTGTAGGGCAAGGCAGGTCCTAGTCAACAACGGTTTCTCCAATGGTTTTGTGGAAGACATCATAAGAAGGAAAGTGAAACGCCATGCAACGTCTGAAGAGACAACTAACACAACACCTATACCCCCTATTAGACTATTTTACAGGAACTTCTTTTCCACAGCCCATAAAACGGAGGAAAGGGTCCTGAAAGATATTGTCAGTAGAAACGTTATCCCTACAGACAAAAATCAGAAGATACAACTGACGATTTACTATAAAACCAGAAAAACGGCCAGCCTACTCATGAGAAACTCTCCAGACACAAAGCAGAACGCTTTAAAAGAGACCAACGTCGTCTATGCCTTCAAATGCCCTCTTGGGGACTGTAAGCCTCAAAAAAACCCAGTATATAGGCGAGACAACAACATCTCTTTCCAGGCGTTTAACGATGCATAAGCAACAGGGCTCCATTAAGGAACATATAATCTCTTCCCACAAACAAACCATCACCAGAGAAATCTTAGCAAACAACACAGAAATCATCGATAGATACAGAGATAGCAGGTGGCTAGACGTCTGCGAGGCACTACACATCAAGAAGTCAACACCAGCAATCAACAGCCAATTAATGCACAACTATATTCTACCCACTTCAAGACTCCGCTCCAATATAGAAGCATCAAGAAATATGGACCAATAGGCTTTCTACAATTACTTCCATTCAATACCCATTGTTTCGTGTTCTGTCTTGTGTTTGAATTTTAATACCCATTTAATACCCATTGTTGACAGTTTGTTTTCACCTCATCCACCTCACCCAAATGTAGATATAAACTCGAAGATGTGCAAGATCTATTCAGTTTCAGTTGTGTGTTTGTAAACTAAAGTCTTTGAAAATGTAATAAGTTTTACGAAACGCGCTCAAGTGTCGCGTCAGACTAGAAATGAAAATGAATTTTGGAGAATTGATCTTTGAATTACCATCAACAGTGAAAAGAAACGTAAGAAAGAGAAAATTCGTGTTAGAATTATTAATCTTACTTTTTCGGTCATATTTAATAATATATGTCTACAGGAAAGACTGCTACCAAAATATACTAATATATATATATATATATATATATATATATATATATATATATATATATATATATATATATATATATATATATATATATATATATATATATATATATATATATATTTTCTTCTCCGAGGCTATGGGTCCCCACATTGGCACCAGAGGTGGTACCCTCACAAACTTTAAAAAAAAAAAAAAAAAATATATATATATATATATATATATATATATATATATATATATATATATATATATATATATATATATATATATATATATATATATACATATATATATATATAGGCACAGTGAAGTTAACGACATCATCAAGAGGAGCCTCACCACAGCTGGATGCCCAGCTGAAAGAGAGCCCCGTTACCTAACGCCCTGTAACTCTGATGCTCTTATTGGTCGCCCGGATGGTATCACAGTGAACCCCTGGAAGAATGGCAAGCAGTTGGTATGGGACTACACGTGCGTATCAACCCTGGCTAACACCTACATTAACCTCAGTGTTGCACAACCAGGTGGCGCTGCCACCCACAGGGAAGCAGCCAAATCCCGTAAGTATAGAGAACTGGATCACCACTACAATTTTGTCCCCATTGCTTCTGAGACACTCGGCGCCTGGGGTAAAAGTGCTACCAGTTTTTTGAAGGAACTGGGTTCTAGGCTCATTGAAACAACAAGGGACCCTAGAGCTGCAAGCTTTCTTTTCCAGCGCCTCAGTGTGGCGATACAGAGGGGAAATGCGCACTGCATCCAGGGTTCCTGCCCGCCATCTGAGGAGCTGGAGGAACTCGACAACCTATGATAACCATCTTTGTAACCCATATGTAACTCCTTTTTTGTAACAAAGTTCAAATAAAGTAAATATATATGTGTACATACAAAAGAATGGGGGTGGTAGGAGAAGATAATGTTAGTGTTCAGTGAGAAACCACAAGGTCTCCTCTGAATACTTTTTATTTTCTTCTCCGAGGCTATGGGTCCCCACATTGGCACCAGAGGTGGTACCCTCACAAACTTTTTATATATATATATTTTATTTTGGTAGCAGTCTTTCTTGATAACATGTTGCTGAATATAACCGGAAGGGTAAGATTAATGATTCTTACATGAATCTTCTCAATATTTCTTATGTTTTTCTTCACTGCCGAGGAAAGTTGAAAAATTAACTCTCCAAAGTTCATTTTCACACTTTATTATAGTCTGACGCGTAAGGATGCGTTTCGCAAGGCGCTCCTTACATTTTCAAAGACTCATTTACAATGCATTTGCAAAGGCTTATATTCTCTTTGGGTGAGTCGGTACAGGACGTGAGTGAAGTAAACAAGTGGATGAATGGCATAACAATGGATATTGATAGGGCAATACAACATTAGCATCAACATAAGCAACTTATGTTCTTGCTGCTCCTGTCTCTGTGTTGGCTCGGGGTCTTGAAGTGAGTCCAATTTAATTATATGTTAACTGGTTGTTGATTGCTGGTCTTGACTTTTTGATGTGTAGGGCCTCGCTGATGTCGAGTCTTCTGTTGTCGTTATACCTGTCGATTATTTTAGTGTTGCTTGTTAAGATGTCTCTGGTGATGGTTTGCTTGTGTGAGGAGATTATATGTTCCTTGATGGAGCCCTGTTGTTTGTGCATTGTTAATCGCCTAGAGAGAGACGTTGTTGTCTTGCCTATATACTGAGATCTTTTGGGTTAGTACCCCCCCCCTCCCGGCATAAGCTAGTAACCCCCCCCCCCCTCTCTCTCTCTCTCCCTCCACTCCAACTCTGTCTGGAAAATCGCCTTCCGAGTATAATTAGATTAAGGAGAGAAGATAGGAGTTAATACAGTTAATAGACGGAGCACAGAGCACACTAATAATGCCTCCCTTCCTGTGTCCCCTCCCTCTTGTGTCCCCTCCCTCTTGTGTCCCCTCCCTGCTTGTGTCCCCTCCCTCTCTGCGTTCCCTCCCTACTTTCGTCTCATCCCTCTGCTCCCCTCCCCCTCCCAATCTCTCCTTTTGCATATCTACATGCATTCATACACTTCAGAGATAACATGTGTTCTATATAAATCTTTGCGAAATTATTGATTTTAAAGCTTTGAGAAGTTTTATTTTTATTGTGCAATATCTGGTAAAGTCAAATTAAAAGTAACATAAACAGTTTAAGCTGAATTTGTTTTTATTGTTAATCTCTATGAATTTGCCTAACGATTTTACTTCCACTTTTTTTTTATAATACGATGGTAAACTATACTAGATATTTGATGGGATTTTTGCCTCCTCTGAGGGCTTTAAAGGTAATATTAATGATATTGTGATTGAACTGGATTATGTGCTGAACGGCAATGGTCGACGACCCATGTACTCACTATGATGTATTAAATTGACTCATGTACTCACCATTGGCTGAGAGGACTCGTGAATCCGCTAGCACAGTAGGCTACATCCTCGGCGCACAACAGAGGGACCCGGGATAGATCCCCGGGAAGGGACAGAAACAGTTTGGCGACGTTTCGTTTCACCTGATGCTCCTGGTGACCTAGCAGTAAAATAGGTACCCAGGAGAGTTAGTGAACTGTTGTGGTCTGCATCCTGTTTAAAGCCCTGCTTAATGGCGAAGAAGGGAGGGGTTGGTGGGGGGTGGGGTCAATTATAGGCCTAAATACAGGCTCAATATAAAAAAACATAACTCATCTAGTATAAGCAGTTATACAGCATTATTAAGTTATTATACAGTAGTTATAAGTTAGCTATTCAAGCTTCTGTGAAACGAGTATAATATTATGTTGACAAACTCAAAATCATTCACACTAAACAGGGACGAATATTTAGAAATATTTAGAGATTTAGAAATTTGCTACCACCTGGCCGGGAACTTTTGACTATTTGAAGACATTAGCTGAACTTTCAATGTTAAATGTTACTCGTAGTCAAAGACACGAGTATCTGGGAGGGTTGAACAATGTTCTATATATCTTGTGAAGAACAATGTTAAAATATATCTTGTGAAGAACAAAGTTCAATGTATCTAGCGAAACTCTTACATCTTATTTAAATTCAATGGATCTCCCGTGAGAACTGTCATAGTTGTGTTCATGTTGAACTTCAGTCAAGGGTGTTTGTGTTGAACTTCAGTCAAGGATGTTCTTGTTGAACTTCAGTCAAGGGTGTTCTTGCTGAACTTCAGTCATGGGTGTTCTTGCTGAACTTCAGTCATGGGTGTTCTTGCTGAACTTCAGTCACGGGTGTTCTTGCTGAACTTCAGTCAAGGATGTTCTTGCTGAACTTCAGTCATGGGTGTTCTTGCTGAACTTCAGTCATGGGTGTTCTTGCTGAACTTCAGTCATGGGTGTTCTTGGTGAACTTCAGTCATGGGTGTTCTTGCTGAACTTCAGTCATGGGTGTTCTTGCTGAACTTCAGTCACGGGTGTTCTTGCTGAACTTCAGTCAAGAATGTTCTTGCTGAACTTCAGTCATGGGTGTTCTTGTTGAACTTCAGTCAATAGTGTTCTTGTAGAACATGAGTCAGGTGTACAAGGAGGTGACGAAAGAATGGGAACGTAAGAATAAGAGGAGAAAGAAAACAAAGAGAAAAAAGGGTAATAGGCGTATGTCAGGTCACGTTTGTTAGCAAAGTTGGAGCATTTGAGTATATACTGTGAAAGGGAAGAGTCCACAGCAACAAAGCCAAGACTCAGGTTCATGTTGGGTACATTATGTATTAGAGACGATTCTACAAGACGGCGTCTGTGTAGAGTAGAGGCAGGAAAGATTATTATGGATGAAGACCAATCAATAGGATGATTAGAATCCCTAACATGACAGAAGAGAGCATTGTTTGTGTCTGCAGACTTAACACTTCTTTTGTGTTCCTTAAGTCCGTTAAGTGTACGGCCAGTTTCACCAAAGTATTTATTCTTCACAGAGGTCTTTCCTCAGCTTCTGTTGAAGCTGTGCGCTTCAACACATCATATTTCCACGTGGAAATAATCCCCAGCATCAAAATATGATGTACTATAAATCAGAGCACCTCGCTAAATTGACGGGCTGTCACGTTTTCTACGTGTGGGAGGTCCATCGGTTAGGTTCGGGCAATTTAGTGCAGCATTTTTGTGACATTATGACAACTGGAGACGACAGGCTGGTACACACTCTTACGAGTTTGCTTCAGTCCTGGACTATACCATTAACATATACCTCCAGAAGTTAATTGAGTCTTATGTATTGAAGCGCACATTAAACCACAACACACCATTTATGTGAGTTCTATTAGAATCAACCGGCATCCGGAGACGTAAGAGCAAACAATCACCTACAATAGGTGATTGTAGATCACTATCAACCATTATGTTGATTGTAGATAAACAATCACCTACAATAGGTCCAATCACCTACTCGTCTTGTAGGTGATTGGACCCGGGTTCGAAGCCTGGGCTGGGTCAACTCCACCCCCCCCTTGTTCATCTAGCTGTACATCGTACATCTGCACACACCTGGTTGTAAAACGATTGTCGGATAGTGTTCATGGGATAACCACTGATAAAATATTAACAACCTAACCGGTTGCTAGTATGTGGGCCAAAGCCTAAATCCTAACATGAATTAAAAAGCATCACCAGCAACAAATTTAACGGCAGAAGTAACAACAAAAGCAAGTACAGTAACAGCAACAAAAGCAAGAGCAGTAGATGCCGCCAAAGCAACAACAGCAGAAGCAACAACATCAACAAAAACAACAAAAGCAATAAAAGCGACATCAACAGAAGCAACAGTAGATATCGACACAAGTTCAAGACTCAAAAATCAGCATAACAGAGTCACACACTGACTTATTAAATTCTACATAAATCAATATTTAACTTACGGGCCATTTCGACCATGTTCGAAGCAATGACTCGAAACGTGCTTCGTTCCCGCCCAGCCTGTTGTAAACACTCCTTAAACCAACCTAACCAAAACACCTCACCAAGCCTATATATATATATATATATATATATATATATATATATATATATATGAGACCAACTCGTATACCAAGAGAGATTCATTCTCTACGTTGACTGTTGTATAAGTCAGATTCTGACTTTTTAAGTCTACGTTAATCAGTATTTTTGGGATAAATTGTATGATAGACAACTACAACATAAGCCATGGCAGCAACAAAAACATAGAAAAAACAATAACAAACAAAAAGAGGAAGCACAGAGACCATCAAAACAACAGCAGGAGAAGCAGCAAGAAAGATCTCCACGAGAGGACATAAACCGCCTTGAATGAACTCGAATCTTGATGGCTTTGGCAATAATCAAAAAGGCATTAATTTGAGTGCGGGGGAAAAAGAGAGAGAGACTACCCCCCTACCCCTAAGGCAAGATGAAGGGGGAGAGGTCGTTTTAACATCCGGTATACGGCTTCCGTCCTCTTTGTCGCAAGAGGGCAAGGAGGAGGAGGGGGGACCAAGATATACCACGCTCCCTGACCCTTCCCAAAAATCCAGCTCATTAATTCCGGGTGGAGTAGTTGTCTTTAGGCATATTTAAAACGTAATCCGGGGACTGGCTGGCTCATTTGCCTGGATACTAAGAGCCATTTCCCGCTCGTCGTATTTCTTCGTGGGCTTCCATCGCTTTTTGGTGTGTGGAAGAGCGGAGACGCGAAATCCCCCAGTTGGCTTTCTTCCGATTGTGTGAGTCAAGCTTGGCGGCGGAACTCTGGAAACGCTAGATGGAAGCAGTTATACAACGAAGGTGATTCGGCGTCCTCGCTTCATTACCTAACGAGCCGGTCTGAGTGGCTGGTCGTCTTACCCAGCTCGTCTTGAGTGAGATGCTCCAGAAGCATCTTCAAGCTACGAACGGAATCTCTCTGGGAAATTGCCATCTTAAACGGTTTAAAAATGAAAGAATATCTTGACTGCCGACTGTCGGAAGATTACAGGGCTATTTTGGCGGGATTGTACAGGCGCCGACCCTCTTGTGTCCGACAGCCGACAGTTTCCGATGTTCTTTTGTTTTCACTCATTTTTTTTTTATTTAAGTACATCAGCATTGGTAGTAGCCTCAGATCTTTATACAAAATATTTTCTCAAAGGAATTAAAATAAACGCATAAATATTAACTAGTCAATAAATGTATCATTAACAGGAGTTCAAATTTAATCTACACGTTTCAACTGCGATAAAATTTGATGTTAAATAAATATCTATGGCCTTATATTTGTTTATCTATGCGTATGCGATGCTCGTCTGTCTCGTTACCATGTCAGATCCTTTTTACTTATCATCATTCAGTGCCACTGTTATCAACGCCTCCCGCCTCTCCCACCCCCTCCGACCAACAAATGCTCCCTCCCTCCCCTTCTCCTCCCACAGACATGATCGATCCAATTCGTTAAAAAAAAGGTCAGTCTTATCTTCGGTCTTTCTCATTGCGTCTCCTTTAATAGTATAATTTTACGGTGCTAGAGCGATGTCTCTGAGAGGCAAGAGAAAACGAGAGCAGGGGTAAGAATATTGGACCCTGACGGCCGACTCTTTTAAAAAAAAGTCCCCCTACCCCCTCGCCTTTCAGTGCAGAAATCGACTATTGTGTAGCTAGAATTACGCGGATACCCTGCGTTTATGTTAATGTTGGCGATCAGCAGCACTATTAATATAATTGATAATATCAGTAACAATTATAATAAAAATTATAAATGATGACATAATATATTGTATATCCTTACATATATGTTAAAAGAATATTATCATCAAATCATTGGGGGATTTTATTGATATGATAAGCCCGTAGAGTCCAGCGGTTCCTTGTTGGGGTTAGACAACAAAATGAGTTTTGAAGGATTAAAGTAAAGAGAACGTTAAGTGATCAGAAGGGGAAAATGCTAAGCTAGCGTGACTACATACCACTTGGAAGGAATTTGAGTCAAATTAAGAGCTGAGATATGATGTCAGAGAGCGAGGTTGAGGTTATGATGATAGACCAAGATATAGGTTATAATGACAGACTATGATATAGGTTATGATGACAGACCAAGAGCTGGGATATGAAGACACAACGGTACCCAAATACTTGGACCATTGGGGATCGAACACCAGCCCTATTAGGTATTAGTTTGGCATAAGATTTTCGTGAGCAAATGCTACTGTTAATCTTATGTTTATTTGCTAAAAATGCTGTAAAGGAAAGCTGATGTTTCGCAAGGAAATATGTATCTACTCCTTACTGAATGTTTTTTTGAAAAACTCTGACGACAAATACAAAAGCATCACACACACACACACACATATATATATATATATATATATATATATATATATATATATATATATATATATATATATATATATATATATATATTACCAACACTGATAAATCCAAGAAAATTGCAATCTATATTAATCAAATAAACTTTTAAGTGATATTAGTCATTATTTTGAGATAAATAATCCCACGGAATGGATTTCAGCTAACGTTTCAACTGAAATATTAGCTGAAAAATTTCGCGTAACTGAATCGTGGTTTAATATATGTTTTGTGCAGTGGAGGTTCTTGTGTCTTGATTGTAAGTTCAATGGTCCGTGTGTTGAAGACTAGCTTAGTGTCCAGGAAAAATGAAATTGAAATGAAATTTTTCCTACACACTAGCTTAATGTCTAGAAAAAAGTCCTTTGCTAAAAATATTTCTAGGAAAAAGTTTGTTACTAGATAAATGTCTAAGAAAAAAGTTTCTTATTATATAAATATCTAGGAAAACAAGTTTCTTGCTAGATAAATATTTAGGAAGAAAGTTCCTTACTAGATAACTATCTAAGGAAAAGATAAACTAGATAAATTTCTAGGAATTTTTTTTTTACTAGATAAATGTCTAGGAAACATCTATTTCTTACAAGTCTAGGACTAACTCTGTATCACTTGGTATAGTTTTATCTCCCACATCACGAAAAAATCAATTGAGGTTGCGAACAAACTTAAACAATATTTACAAGCTCATTAACTAATTAGTTCTAGTGTAACTTACACTAGTGATCAAAGTAACGATGTACTTGCTTTCTTTAAGGATAAATTATTGTTGTTGAAACTGAAAATTGTTGAATTCGGCATCATAAACAATAATTGTAAAACATAACTATAGGTTGTAACTCGAGGCATCTAAGTAAAAATTTTAAACATATCAGCACAAAATAGAACTCGAAATGTTGGATATATTTGAAAGAAGTTTGGATTTAGGAAAGACCTGGGTAAATACTGGTTTGGCAAAATGGTTGTAGATGTATGGAACAAATTATCGGGTAACCTAATAGATGTGGGATTGTTTCAAGGGTAGGGTAGACATATATACATACGAATGAGCTTGGGTGAATATAAATACTAGCTACCCCGTATAGGCTAATAGGCCTTTTGATGATAAGGTGTATTCCCTAAACTTACATTCTGAACTTCAGTTGATGTCAGTGAAGTTTAATTACAAATGTTGATAACAATAACAATATCTTGAATTTTGAAACTACGAATATTATAACCAGGAATTTTTTTTGATGACATTAGAATCAAATTCGAAATACCTGAATCTGATATCATCCTCAGAGCTCACTGAATCTACATTAGTGTTCATATATATTAGGGTGTAGCACCTCTAGTTAAATTAATGAGGACCCAAAGCCTCAGAGAAAAGAATAAAGAGCACTCTAGGAAGAATTGGCATCTATTTATATTTTTAACATATACAACATCCGGAGCCGGTCGGCCGAGCGGACAGCACGCTGGACTTGTGATCCTGTGGTCCTGGGTTCGATCCTAGGCGCCGGCGAGAAACAATGGGCAGAGTTTCTTTCACCCTATGCCCCTGTTACCTAGCAGTAAAATAGGTACCTGGGTGTTAGTCAGCTGTCACGGGCTGCTTCCTGGGGGTGGAGGCCTGGTCGAGGACCGGGCCGCGGGGACACTAAAGCCCCGAAATCATCTCAAGATAACATGTTCTTGTATATCGTCTTCTACCACCCATTGTATGTAATTTTTTATTTATTTTGCCCCGAGGGGCGAGTTTATTGGGCAGCGCCACTCATCCTGTGAGTAGACACACCGCCATAGTGACAGTATTGGGCAGCGTCACTCATCCTGTGAGTGGACACACCGCCATAGTGACAGTATTGGGCAGCGCCACTCATCCTGTGAGTAGACACACCGCCATAGTGACAGTATTGGGCAGCGTCACTCATCCTGTGAGTGGACACACCGCCATAGTGACAGTATTGGGCAGCGCCACTCATCCTGTGAGTAGACACACCGCCATAGTGACAGTATTGGGCAGCGTCACTCATCCTGTGAGTGGACACACCGCCATAGTGACAGTATTGGGCAGCGTCACTCATCCTGTGAGTGGACACACCGCCATAGTGACAGTATTGGGCAGCGTCACTCATCCTGTGAGTGGACACACCACCATAGCAGCATGTCCAACACCAACCAACACCCACCAATAAGAAGAAAATCCGCTGGGTTGTTCATCCTTTCACTTGTTCCCAGATACAGCTGGGACTTGCTTAACTGGCTCAAGTGAACACTTTATCAAATAATAAAATTAATAATTGTCAACCCTTAAAGTCTTACGTTGTATGTATGTATGTATAACACCTCTGATTAAATTACTAAGGACGCATGGTCTCAGAAAACAGTATAGATAACGTACAAGTTATTTCTTACTCCAATTGAGCTACTACATGCTCTAAGGTTATCAAATAAGTCTTTTTAAAACTGTTCTATTAAATATAATCAAACTGTATTTCAGATTTTAATACGGTATCAATAATTTCTAAAGTAAATAAACCTCCATTAATACTTAAAACTGGCTAATTAAACTTCACTGATGTCCCCTCAAACTTATATCATGCTTTATTTAACCATGTTATTGTTAAATATTACACCTGATATTTTACTTTTCTATTTAAATTAATTTTATTTTGTGTTTTTTTCTGGATTAAACACTCATTGTATATAAATATAAAATTGCTGGGATATAGGCGTGAGTCAGTAATTCCTCTGAGCTTCACTAGTAATCGGGGAAAAGGCGAAAATTCCAATTTGGCAGCAGGATGCTGCTTCTGGAATCTTTCCTTATTAAGACCACTCAGTAGCTCGGTCGATAGAGATTCGGCCTCACACACGTGGGATTCGTAGTTCGAGTCTCCTAGAGTCCCGGTGAATGGGACTCATTATATATTACACATTTTATTATTTTTTCCATATGACATTAGTCAATAATGTATCGTTTATTATACTGTAGTTGTGCATTAGAATAAAGGAAACAGCAGAAGGCGTATTGGTCCATACGAGACAGCTCCTATTAGCCCATATGAGACAGCTCCTATTGCCCTATACGAGGCAGATCCTATTGACCCATATAAGGCAGCTCCGATATATATATATGTCATACCTAGTAGCCAGAACGCACTTCTCAGCCTACTATGCAAGGCCCGATTTGCCTAACAAGCCAAGTTTTCATGAATTAATGTTTTTTCGACTACCTAACCTACCTAACCTAACCTAACCTAACTTTTTCGGCTGCCTAACCTAACCTAACCTATAAAGGTAGGTTAGGTTAGGTTAGGTAGGGTTGTTTAGGTTCGGTCATATATCTACGTTAATTTTAACACCAATAAAAAGCAAGTGCCCTCATACATAATGAAATGGGTAGCTTTATCATTTCATAAGAAAAAAAATAGAGGAAATATAATAATTCAGGAAAATTTGGCTTATTAGGCAAATCGGGCCTTGCATAATAGGCTGAGAAGTGCGTTCTGGCTACTAGGTACGACATATATATATATAGAGAGGAGGGGTACCACCTCTGGTGCATGTGTAGGGACCCATAGCCTCGGAGAAGAAAATAAAGAGTACTCAGAAAAGACCTTGTGGATCCTCATTGAACACTTTGATATTTTCTCCTACCACCCCTATTCTTTTGGTATGTGTGTATATTTATCTAACTTTATTTGAAAATGTCATTACACAAAAAACACATACATATATATATATATATATATATATATATATATATATATATATATATATATATATATATATATATATATATATGTGTATATCACGAAAGTAAACACGTGATTAAAAATGTGACAATGTCAGACCACGGAGGAAAAATGAAACAGGAATTTCCTTAAGTACTTTCGTATATTAATACATCTTCAGAAGGAGTCAAAGATGTATTAATATACGAAAGTATTTAAGGAAATTCCTGTTTCATTTTTCCTCCGTGGTCTGACATTGTCATATATATATATATATATATATATATATATATATATATATATATATATATATATATATATATATATATATATATATATATATATATATATATATGTATTCGTGTAACCTACGCTTGAAACAGTCCTGCGATCCCTGGTCTATAATGTTAAATATGAATTTGTTACTCATTAAAACTTTTTTTCATTTAAATCTTTCATACGTATTTGTGCTGCGAGAAAAGAGTAGGTCGTAGAGCTATATGATATAGAATTTATATATAACACTTAGGATTATCGGTAATGATAATTACATTGGAGGGAGGGAATTATCAGGGGGGTAAAACACCAAGCAATTACAACTATATAGCACTTAGAAGGGGTCAGGATAAGGATTAGGGATGGGACGGGGTGGGAAGGAAGGAATGGTGCTCAACCACTTGGACGGTCGGGGGATTGAACGCCGACCTGCATGAAGCGAGGGAAACTTACTGCAGTGTTGTAGTGCTTGAATGAGGGTTGAAGTAAAGACCCCAATATCTGTGTAAATGCGTTAAAAATAAACAATTTCGGATGTAAAAAAAAACATCCTTTCTTAAGGGAATTGTTTACAAATGTTCTTTTGCATTGTATGTACTAATTTGACAATGAATGTATAGATTAAATCCAAAAATAATAGTTTTTTCTTTTTAAATATACATATATTATGTGCTTGCCCTTCACCTTCACAATGTAATTGTTAAGTTGCAAAAGTAGGGCATGAAAATGCATGATTATTTCGACCCCCAAAATAATAATAATCTCCATACCCATATTATGTACGATATCACACTAATGTGATATCGTTGGCCGGCTAATTCCGGCCACCCACCTCCACGCCTGCACCAGGACATGTTATATAAGATATTCAACCTGCGTCTGGCTGTTTGTAGGGAACCGCAAGCTTCCAAGAAGACGATTATTATTAGTATTTAAATTTAAAGTTTTAACATTTTGCCCCGAGGGGCGAGTTTATTGGGCAGCGCCACTCATCTTGTGAGTGGACACACCGCCATAGCAGCAGTATTATTTTAAGTTTATTATTTATTAGTATTATTTTTTATTGCTTTATGTAATGGGAAATAACGACTTAGAGAGGAAGTAATAATTATTTTACCTCTCGCGATGGAAGGGGGTGGGGTGAGGTGGGGGGAGGGGGTGATAAAGGAGTTCTGAGCTAGCTAGAGATGGGGGAAGGGAGGGAAGGAGTAAGGGAGGGAGGGGAGGGCCTTAGGGAAGGAGGGAGGGAGGGCCTGAGGGATTGCCTTGGCCTAAAACCCCGCCAGGCCTGGGGGTCTGAGAGCTGGGAGGCTTCAGTCTTATATACCGCATTTCATGCACGAGGGGAACCCCCCCCCCCCTTTCATGCCCCTTTCTTACCCACCCCTCCCCTACCCCCTCCCAACCCGTCCCTCCCTCCCCTCCCACTTTGCCCCTTCCCCGCCGGCCACCCTTCCAAAGCAGGCTCTTGCATTTCCCGGTTAGCAACCTTCCTCCCATACAGCCCCCTTCTCAACAGCCCCTTCTCCAACAGCCCCCTTCTCCAACAGCCCCCTTCTCCAACAGCCCCCTTCTCCAACAGCCCCCTTCTCAACAGCCCCTTCTCCAGCAGCCCCCTTCTCCAACAGCCCCCTTCTCCAACAGCCCCCTTCTCCAACAGCCCCCTTCTTCAACAGCTCCTTCTCCAACAGCTCCTCCAACAGTCTCTTCTCCAACAGCCCCTTCTCCAACAGCCTCTTCTCCAACAGCCCCTTGTCCAACAGCTCCTCCAACAGCCCCTTCTCCAACAGCCTCTTCTCCGACAGCCCCTTCTCCAACAGCCCCTTCTCCAACACCCTCTTCTCCAACAGCCCCTTCTCCAACAGCCTCTTCTCCAACAGCCCCTTGTCCAACAGCTCCTCCAACAGCCCCTTCTCCAACAGCCTCTTCTCCGACAGCCCCTTCTCCAACAGCCCCCTTCTCAACAGCCCCTTCTCCAACAGCCCTCAGTTGTTGCTCCTGGTACTGGTGGAGGTGGAGATGAGGGTGGGATAGGAATTTTCAGAGAGCGAGGGGGAGGTGGAGAGGGAGAGTGGATGGATAGGGGAAAGGGAGGGAGGGGGGGAGGATTGGGGGTTAGAGGGGATGATCCAGCAATATCCAGCAAGAGGACGGATTGTCAGATAAGTCTATCCGATTCAGCTCTGACCACAATAGATGATTGTTGGTGTACTCACTTAGCTGGGCATGCGCGGGTTGGGTTTCAGCTCCTGGGGTCCCTTTCTGAAGTTTATTCGATTGCATTACGGGTTCCTGAACCAGTTTGATTCTGTCATTGCACTCTATCACCCCTGTCTATCTGCTTAGCTATACATCTATCCATTCCTCCAACTATCCCTCTATTTTTCCATCTGTCTGTTTAGCTAATCATCTATCCATCCATCTGTACATCCATTCATTTATCCATCTATTTATCCTATTATCTTTCTATCCATCCATCTGTCCAACTACCTATCCATCTTTAAATCTATCCATCAATCCATCTATTAATAGATGAATGGATGGATATATCCACCTATCCATCGACTTATACATCCATGTAGCCACCTATCCATCCATCTATGTATCCATCTGTCTATCCATCCATCTACTATCTGTCTCAATCTCACTCTGTCTCCGCCTTTCTGTCTCTGTATCTGTCTGTCTCTGTGTCTCCCTCCTTATTTCTCTGTCTCTCTCTCTATGTCTCTGTCTACCTCTCTCTCTACGTCTCAATCTGTGTCTGTGAGTGTCTCTGTCTGTCTCTTTTATACAAAATATAATTGTCTAATATGTGGGTGATCAAAGCAATTATGAGACAGGAAAGAATAGTTACCCTTCCATATTGCTGGCCGCGACGAGGCTTGAGTTACCCCTCCTGAAGCTGTTGGTTCATCGTTTGTCTTCTCCAGTAACTCAATAGCTGCTTACTTTCCCCTTTACCGCTCTTTCTCGCGTCTTTCCTCTTTCCCACATCCTCTTCCTCCTTTCTTGCTCTTCCCTTTCCTCCTCTCTCACACATCTACCTCTCTCTCTCTCTCTCTCTCTCTCTTCCTCTCTCCGTTCCTTATCCCTTCCGCTCGTCATCTCGTTTTCTTAACCCCGTTTTCTCTTTCATAAAACATAACATTATGCAGAAATGAAACCAATTTATGTCTAAGAAATTTTTAAATGACGTTTTCTTATGAAGACAGAATCTACGGACATCTCAACGAACATTTCACACACTTGACCGGCATTGGAATCCGTGAGAATCAGGGAGGTGGAGACAGGGTGTGAATAATGAATATATATTTCTTAAATCTTTAAAATTAGGCCTACCCCCGACCAGCCTATATGTCCGCGGGTCCCCCCCCCCCCAGAATATTTTCTCGACAAATTTGGGTAAGGCTAAAGGCCTAGGTATGCTGTCTCTTAACTTTTAACAGAGACATTTTTATAGTATATTATAGTTGCGTCTATCAGTGCGACTATTCATCTTTCTTTCCATATATCTATCCGTCCATTTGTCTATCCTTTTATTCGTCTATCCAACCATCTACTCATCTGTCTATACGTTTATTCATTTATCTATCCATTCACCTACTCATCTTTCTGGCCATATGTCTATCCGTCTATCTATCTATTCATCTATTCGTCTCTCCATGCATCTACTGATCCATCCATTTGCTCATCTATCCATTTATCTATCTATCCATCCATCACTCTATCCATATATCAACTGATGTCTCTATCTTTGCTTCTGTCTCTCTCTTTATCTCTCATAAAAATGATAATTGTCTAATATATGGTTAGATTAGGTGAGGGAGCTTTAGGGATGTGAAAAAATTAAAAAAATAATAGTTACCCCATAATTTAATAAATATTCCGTGGCTTAAGAAACTCTTATGCGAGTATGGGTAAATTATTGACAGCAGGACATTTATGTTAATTTTCCCAAGATCAATAAACAATAGTGCATATTATTGTAAGAAATAAATTTTGTTTTATAAAGTTTGATTTGAATTTTTTTAGCTGTGTAGCTGGCGGACAGTGCCAAAAATTGTCGTGGGGTGGAGGGGGTGTTAATAAGGCACTGCCACGTCGTAGCCTTTTGAATACTGGTGACCCTCGACTAGCCTGTGTTCATCCCGTACCCCAGACCATTCCCCCTGCCAATTTAGGTGAGTCTAGCCTCAACCGTGACAGCCATATGCGGCCTCTCAATAAAAATTAGAAAAGAATCACCAATAGGATAAAGATAACACACGAGGCTTCGTAATTTGACAAACGCCTACCAAAAAACTTATCAGAAAAACACTTACGAACGAACATATGAGTCAAACACCAATGGATAAACAGGACCAGATAACGAAGACATAGCAAACGCAAATCAATAAACAGGCAAAGAATTAAGACCGCACGCAAACAAGTCAAACATTTAATGCCGTGTTGGAAAGTTCAAAATTTCTGAACCGCGTTTTCTCTCTTCTCTGACCCCCCCAAAAAAGTTTAATTTAGCTCCATTATATATATATTTTTGGGGGGTTTTGGGACTATTAAGTTGTTGTGGTTGGACTCTGAAATGGTTAATGAGTCAGTTAAATACCTTCAACCGGTCCGTCAACCAACCAGTTTGTCAGGCACCCAATTTTTCAGCCAACCATCTTGTCAGCCAGTCAATCAACCAATCTCTCAACCTACCAGTCTCTCAGCCAATCAGTGTGTTAGCCAACTATTCTTGTCAGCCAATCATGCAATCCGTCAGGCAACAAATCTCTCAGCCAACTAGTCTGTCAGCAAATCAGCTTGTCAAGTGGATATGCCTTCGTCAGCTCCCCTATCCTCCCCTCCAGTGCTCCCCTACCCCTCACTCTTATCCCCCCCTCCACTTCCCACTCTACCCCCCCCCAACCCCTCCTCTTCCTCCTCACTGAAGTCTTTTCTATTCAAAGGCCGAAGGTCTGAGGTCTTCAAACTTGACTTGACTGAAGGTCAAGTCTGACACCCCATGAATCCAACGTCTCTCCATGAGGCCAACCTGACAGGGGCTTACGCAGTCAGGTTTAGACTTGGCAAAGAGTCTAATTCTCCTTCTTATGTGTCAAGAGGATCAGGCGATATCACACCTGAGAATCAGGCGATATCAGCCCAGAGGATCAGGCGATATCACACCTGAGGATCAGGCGATATCAGGCCAGAGGATCAAACGATATCAGCCTGTCCATCTTACCATATATCTATCCATCCATCTGTGCATACGTCTATCAATCAACCTATCTACCCATCTTAGATACTAATAGACAGACAGATACTAATCTAGCATCTAGATTAGTATCTATCTGTCTATGCATCTATCTATCTATCTATCTACCCATTCATCTATACATCCATCTACTCATCTATTTATCTATCTATTTATCCACCTTCTATGGTTATCCATCTATCTATGGTTAATCATCTAACCACTATCTATCTCTCTCGATCTCTTGATTTATCTCTCTCTAATATACCAAAGGTTAGGTTAGGCTAAGATTTATTAGCTTAGGTTGTATTGGGTTCGGTTGGGTTAGGTTTGGTTGGTTTGGATTAAATTAAGTTACGTTAAGTAGAGTTTAAAATCCGTTGGTGGGAAGAGCTTATAGAAGTCAGTCCGTCCTCCTAAGGTTTCCCGAACGTCAAGAAAACGGGAGAGCGCGTCACTTTCGCGAGCCGCTTCGAGTACGACAATTTTTGGCCTTATGTAACGCATACGATCGAAATGCGACGTTCTTTGTAAGAGGACAGGTTGGAATACTAACAAAAAATGAAATAGTTACCCCTAAACTCGCAGACCGTTGAGTAGCTTGTGGAACCTTTGAGGGCTCTGGCAAGATCGTCTGTTTTATGCGAGTATGGGCAAAGTATGAATAGCAGAAAATTTATAATAATTTTATCGAAATCAGTGAAAAATTGTGTATATTACTATATGAAAAGAAAATTAGTTTGAAAAATTGATTTTTGTAAATATTTAGCTGCATAGCAGTGACAAAAACAGCGGTGGGGTTCTATATGTGATTTTGTCACGCTTTTCCCTATTGCATTCTGGCCACCCCGACCAGCCTATGTTCAGCCTGTACCCCAGACCCTTCCCTCTGCCAATTTGGGTGAGGCTAGCCCCAAGCGTTTGACCTCCAACTTTGGACAGACAACCATTCTCTCTTGTAAGTATAGATATATGTTGACTCTATTAGGCCAAGCTGCCTAACAAGCCGAATTTTTAATATTATTTTTTTTCTGGGCTGCGTGCTAATTTTTTCACAGTTTTTCTTATGGAATGATGAAACTTTTCATTACATTATATGTGTGATTTAATTTTTTTTAATAAGTTAAAAAGTAACATAAATTTGATCAAACCTAACCTAACGTAATTATATCAGTAATTCATGTCATTAATATAATCAAATAATAATAATCAGAGTAAACCTATTTGGAAATAAATATTGGAAAATAACCAATATCACTTTGCTTGGTAGGCAAGTAGAGGCCTTGCATACTAGGACAAGTAGTGTTATTCTTGCTACTAGGTAATATATATATATATATATATATATGTCGTACCTAATAGCCAGAACGCACTTCTCAGCCTACTATTCAAGGCCCGATTTGCCTAATAAGCCAAGTTTTCATGAATTAATGTTTTTTCGTCTACCTAACCTACCTAACCTAACCTAACCTAGCTTTTTTTGGCTACCTAACCTAACCTTACCTATAAATATAGGATAGGTTAGGTTAGGTAGGGTTGGTTAGGTTCGGTCATATATCTACGTTAATTTTAACTCCAATAAAAAAAATTTACCTCATACATAGAGAAAAGGGTAGCTTTATCATTTCATAAGAAAAAAATTATAGTAAATATATTAATTCATGAAAACTTGGCTTATTAGGCACATCGGGCCTTGCATAGTAGGCTGAGATGTGTGTTCTGGCTACTAGGTACGACATATATATATATATATATATATATATATATATATATATATATATATATATATATATATATATATATATATATATATATATATATATATATATAATAGGGAGTGTATATAAACCAATGAAAAATCCCCCCTCACAATCTAAGCCATTATCGTTTAACATACGACAATAAACTGCAAAAATCCGCGGGCAAGGTTAATCCTCTCCTAGTCGTGTGACACATGAGGCAATTATCATCTTGATTTTTGTGTGTGTGTCCGAGGCTGTGTCCCAGCCGGTCATGTGTCAGGTCACGTGTCAGCTCTGTGTCACCAGCTATGTGGATTTATGCGGGGGGCGGCCGGATGCATGGTGCAGCCTGATGCATGGTGCGGCCTGATGCATGCTGTTGCCTGATGCATGGTGTGGCCTGATGCATGGTGCTGCCTGATGCATGGTGCAGCCTGATGCATGGTGCGGCCTGATGCATGGTGCGGCCTGATGCATGCTGTTGCCTGATGCATGGTGTGGCCTGATGCATGGTGCTGCCTGATGCATGGTGCAGCCTGATGCATGGTGCAGCCTGATGCATGGTGTGGCCTGATGCATGGTGCGGCCTGATGCATGGTGCCAGGGAGGGAGGCGTGTGAGAGTGGGGGGGGGGGGGGAAGGGAGGAGGGAGGGAAACGGTGAAGATGAATGATCGGAACTAGAACCGAAGTTAGCAATTGACCCCTGTAAGCACATCTAAGTGAGCTCACACACGCACGCACGCACGCACGCACGCACGCACGCACGTACACACACACACACACACACACACACACACACACACACACACACACACACACACACACACACACACACACACACACACACACACACACACACACACATTGTTGGAAGGGGTTACCCTAGATGAAAGACTATCAGATATAGAGGTGACAGCAGAGGAGGTAATGAAACAGTTGACAACTCTAGATGCAACTAAAGCAGTTGGACCAGACAAAGTATCACCGTGGATACTAAAAGAAGCAGCACAGGCCCTCAGCGTGCCTCTGGCAATGATCTTTAATGAGTCACTTATGTCAGGAGAATTGCCCAGTTGCTGGAAGAAGGCAAATGTCGTGCCGATCTTCAAGAAAGGAGATAGGGAGGAGGCACTTAACTACAGACCTGTATCACTGACAAGCATCCCCTGTAAAATACTGGAAAGAATAATTAGGCTACGACTGGTTGCACACCTGGAGAACATTAGGTTTGTGAACAAACATCAACATGGGTTCTGGACAGGGAAATCGTGCCTAACAAACCTTCTGGAATTCTATGATAAAATAACGAGGATAAGACAGGACAGAGATGGTTGGGCAGACTGCATATTTCTGGACTGCCAAAAAGCCTTTGATACAGTACCGCACATGAGACTGCTGTTCAAGCTCGAGAGGCAGGCGGGGGTGGGGGGAAAGGTCCTAGAATGGATAAGGAACTACCTAACAGGAAGGAGCCAAAGAGTTACGGTAAGGGGCGAGAAGTCGGACTGGCGAACAGTAACAAGTGGAGTACCACAAGGATCGGTGCTGGGACCAATTCTATTTCTTGTATATGTTAACGACATGTTTACAGGCGTAGAGTCCTACATGTCGATGTTTGCGGATGATGCAAAGTTGATGAGAAGAGTTGTGACAGATGAGGATTGCAGGATCCTCCAAGAGGACCTGAACAGATTGCAGAGATGGTCAGAGAAATGGCTACTAGAATTCAACACGAGCAAATGTAAAGTTATGGAAATGGGACTAGGAGATAGGAGACCAAAGGGACAGTACACAATGAAGGGGAACAGCCTACCTGTAACGACGCGTGAAAGAGACCTGGGGGTGGACGTAACACCTAATCTATCTCCTGAGGCACATATTAATAGGATAACGACAGCAGCGTACTCTACACTGGCAAAAGTTAGAACATCATTCAGAAACCTAAGTAAGGAGGCATTTAGGGCGCTTTACACTGCCTACGTAAGGCCAGTCTTAGAGTATGCCGCCTCATCATGGAGTCCCCATCTGAAGAAGCATATAATGAAACTGGAAAAGGTTCAGAGGTTTGCAACGAGACTCGTCCCAGAGCTACGAGGGATGGGGTATGAAGAGCGCCTGAGGGAACTGTGCCTTACGACACTAGAAAGAAGAAGGGAGAGGGGGGACATGATAGGAACGTATAAGATACTCAGAGGAATTGACAGAGTGGACATAGACGAAATGTTCACACGGAATAGTAACAGAACGAGAGGACATGGATGGAAGCTTGAAACTCAGATGAGTCACAGAGATGTAAGGAAGTTTTCTTTTAGCGTGAGAGTAGTGGGGAAATGGAATGCACTTCAGGAACAGGTTGTGGAAGCAAATACTATTCATAATTTTAAAACCAGGTATGATAGGGAAATGGGACAGGAGTCATTGCTGTAAACAACCGATGCTCGAAAGGCGGGATCCAAGAGTCAATGCTCGATCCTGCAAGCACATATAGGTGAGTACATATAGGTGAGTACACACACACACACACACTCACGCACACTCAAGAAAGGCAAGAAAGAGAGGGGTGGGCAGACTGCATATTTTTGGATTGTCAAAAAGCCTTAAATACAGTTCCACACAAGAGGCTAGTGAAAAAGCTGGAGATAGAGGCTGGAGTGAAAGGGAAGCTACTTCGTTGGATACAGGAGTACCTAAGCAACAGAAGGCAGCGAGTCAGTGTGAGGGGTGAGGTCTCGGCTTGGCGTGACGTCACGAGTGGAGTCCCGCAGGGGTCAGTCCTTGGACCTATACTGTTTCTGATATATGTAAATGATCTCCCAGAGGGTATAGAATCGTTTCTCTCAATGTTTGCTGATGATGCAAAAATTATGAGTAGGGTTGAAACAGATAATGATTGTAGGAGGCTACAAGATGACCTAGACAGACTGAATGAATGGTCCAACAAATGGCTGCTAAAATTTAACCCGAGTAAATGCAAATTAATGAAACTAAGCAGTGGAAACAGGAGGCCAGACTCAGGATACAGAATAGGAGATGAAGTACTTACTGAAACAGACAGAGAGAAAGATCTAGGAGTTGATATCACACCAAACCTGTCTCCTGAAGCCCACATAAAAAGAATAACGTCTGCGGCATATGCGAGGCTGACTAACATCAGAACAGCCTTCAGGAACCTGTGTAAGGAATCATTCAGAATCTTATACACCACATATGTAAGACCAATCCTGGAGTATACGGCCCCAGCATGGAGCCCGTACCTTGTCAAGCACAAAACGAAAGTGGAAAACGTTAACAGGGATGCCACTAGGCTAGTCTTAGAACTAAGAGGCATGAGTTACGAGGAAAGGCTGCGTGTGCACCTCACTACACTAGAAGACAGAAAAGCCTGGGGAGACATGATCACCACATACAAAATTCTCATGGGAATTGACAGGGTAGAAATGAATGGACTAATTTAACACTGGTGGTACACACACAAGGGGACACAGGTGAAAGCTGAGTACCCAAATGAGCCACAGGGACGTTAGAAAGAACTTTTTCAGTGTCAGAGTAGTTAACAGATGGAATGCATTAGGCAGTGATGTGGTGGAGGCTGACTCCATACACAGTTTCATATGTATATATGATAGAGCCCAGTAGACTCAGGAATCTGTACACCAGTTGATTGACAGTTGAGAGACGGGACCAAAGAGCCAGAGCTCAACCCCCGCAAGCACAAATGGGTGAGTACACACACCTCCACACACACTGCCTACTGTGACGTACTCACTACACCCTTGCACCTTATCTATTCTCTGGTAGTTTAGAATCACCCCATTATCCTTCCATAGTTGTTTACGCTCCCGGTAAGACCCCCACCCCCCCCCCTGGATGGGGGTCTCATCCCCCCCCTGGATGGGGGTCTCATCCCCCCCCCCTGGATGGGGGTCTCATCCCCCCCATCCCCCCCCCCCTGGATGGGGGTCTCGCAGGAGGGTGAAGGGTAATCCGCCCCCCATTAATGCGCATCTATCAATGTTAAACAAATTTAAAAAGAAAAATAACAGAGACATGTCCCGTAAAATGACGTCCCCCGCCCCCCTCTCCCATGCCCTAATCCTCTCCTGTACCTCCATTTAAGCCCTTACTAGATGTCAAGACATTACGCTCTACGGGCTACCTGATTTTACCTGAGGGCCGCTGTCTCTCTCTAGTGGTCTCGACGAGGACAGGAAACTGGAAGCTTGGCAAAGGTCCCACGCGATCGCATATAAATGCGCCCGCATGCACGCACGCACGCATGCACTGAGAGATATGAGCTATGAGGAAAGGCAACGGGAGCTAAGCCTCACTTCCCTGGAAGACAGAAGAGTATGAGGAGACATGATCGCCATCTACAAAATTCTCAGAGGAATTGACAGGATGGACAATGGCAAACTATTCAGCACGGGTGGAACACGAACAAGGGGACACAGGTGGAAACTTAGTGCCCAAATAAGCCACAGAGACATTAGAATTTGTTTTTCAGTGTCATAGTAGTTAACAAATAGAATGAATTAGGGAGTGATGTGGTGGAGGCTGACTCCATACATAGTTTCAAATGCTGATTTGATATAGCCCAATAGCCTCGGGAACCTGTACACCAGTTGATTTATGGTTGAGAGGCGGGACCAAAGAGCAAAAGCTCAAACCCAACAAGGACAACTAAGTGATTACAACTAGGTGAGTACACACCTCATGGCCGAGTAGACAACGTTTAGGGGTCATAGTCCAAAGGACCCGGGTTCTATTCACGGTCGAAGCAAAAACAAATGGGCAGAGTTTCTTTCACCGTGATGTTCCTGATCACCTAGCAGTAAATAGATATCTGGGAGTTAGACTGCTGCTACGGGCTGCTTCCTGTGTGTGTGTGAGTGTGTGTGTGTGTACTCACCTAGTTGTACTCACCTAGTTGTGTTTGCGGGGGTTGAGCTCTGGCTCTTTGGTCCCGCCTCTCAACCGTCAATCAACAGGTGTACAGATTCCTGAGCCTATCGGGCTCTGTCATATCTACATTTGAAACTGTGTATGGAGTCAGCCTCCACCACATCACTTCCTAATGCATTCCATTTGTCAACCACTCTGACACTAAAAAAATTCTTTCTAATATCTCTCTGGCTCATTTGGGCACTCAGTTTCCACCTGTGTCCCCTTGTGCGTGTTCCCCTTGTGTTAAATAGACTGTCTTTATCTACCCTATCAATTCCCTTCAGAATCTTGAATGTGGTGATCATGTCCCCCCTAACTCTTCTGTCTTCCAGCGAAGTGAGGTTTAATTCCCGTAGTCTCTCCTCGTAGCTCATACCTCTCAGCTCGGGTACTAGTCTGGTGGCAAACCTTTGAACCTTTTCCAGTTTAGTCTTATCCTTGACTAGATATGGACTCCATGCTGGGGCTGCATACTCCAGGATTGGCCTGACATATGTGGTATACAAAGTTCTGAATGATTCTTTACACAAGTTTCTGAATGCCGTTCGTATGTTGGCCAGCCTGGCATATGCCGCTGATGTTATCCGCTTGATATGTGCTGCAGGAGACAGGTCTGGCGTGATATCAACCCCCAAGTCTTTTTCCTTCTCTGACTCCTGAAGAATTTCCTCTCCCAAATGATACCTTGTATCTGGCCTCCTGCTCCCTACACCTATCTTCATTACATTACATTTGGTTGGGTTAAACTCTAACAACCATTTGTTCGACCATTCCTTCAGCTTGTCTAGGTCTTCTTGAAGCCTCAAACAGTCCTCTTCTGTTTTAATCCTTCTCATAATTTTAGCATCGTCCGCAAACATTGAGAGAAATGAATCGATACCCTCCGGGAGATCATTTACATATATCATAAACAAGATAGGACCGAGTACAGAGCCCTGTGGGACTCCACTGGTGACTTCACGCCAATCGGAGGTCTCACCCCTCACCGTAACTCTCTGCTTCCTATTGCTTAGATACTCCCTTATCCACTGGAACACCTTACCAGTGTGTGTGTGTGTGTGTGTGTGTGTGTTAGAGAGTAATATATGTAGTAGACATAATAGAGGAAGAAATAGATTGGTTAAAAAGGTGGGGTCCAATAGCTCGATTCTGCTGGGACAAACAGTAAAGGCACTTCACAAACTACTTAGTCCGGGTTCGATCTCTTTCCAGAGAGGATTGACTTGACACCAATCCTTAAGTGTTCGCTCAGCAGTAATTGGGACCTGGTTATAAACCGCTTGGCTGGTCGTGTTACAGGGAAAGATTAGTAAGGTAAAGCTTACTATGAACTACGCGAAATGAAAGTTCTTATACTTCTCAAAAGATGTCAGAAGTCATCTAATCCAGTGAAAAACGGGGTGTTATTTGTGGGAAGGGGATGGACAGAAAAGGTAAGACTATAATAAAAAAAGTATCCGCCAATTTTCCAGTCCATATGGTTAAAAGCCCTTGCTAAAAATCCTATTTGGATATTAGATAAAGATAAAATAAATTCCAAAGGCTCCTCACCTGTCCCTAGGAAGCTGAGGGGACAGGGAGAGGCTTGGCGTGTGTCTCACCAGCTTGAGAACCACTGAGGTAGTTTAATAAGCAGATTGCCGCGTCTGATCACACTGTTTATTAAACGGCTGTTATCAGTAATACAACTGCCGCTGGTACTGGTGCAGGCTGTGGGTGGCGTCTGAGCTTAAGGCCCCATTAACCTCTGGAGGGTTGTTAAGTCCACCACAATACCTCTACTGACCAATCAAAAAGAATAGTATAGTTAAGGACTATAGTATTCTCTGCTAGGTTAAGATAAGGGCACTTATCTTAACCAGTTTCTTGACGTTGGGAGGAGACCTTAGGAGGACGGGCTGCATGAAGAGTTTCTAGGTGTATATATACACTCAGAGTATACTTTAGTTCAGGATTAACGTATACTGTCTGGTATACGTTAATCCATCTGTCTGTAAGTTCTGAATAAGCTGCTGTTATTGCCTCATAAATTTCCATAGGTTATAGGACAACAACCAATCCAAGTCTAACATATACACTGCATATATACATTAGTCCTGTACTATAGTATTCACTAACCAGGCAGTATATTTTAATCCTGAACTAAACTAAACTCTCAGTGTATTACACCGAGAAACGGAGTGTATATAGTTTCCTAACTTCTAAACTAAGGTTTCCCCAACATCAAAAAACTGTCGTTCTAAAGTGCCCTTATCTTAACCTAGCAGAGAACCCAAAACAGAAATCGGGGCAGTATGTCAATTTCTCGAGCCGCTGCCATTTTCTATTACGGCAATTTTGGGCCCTAGGTAAAGTATACGTCAAAATGCGACGTTCTATTTGGGGAACAGGTTGACTGATACTCTCACTATAATCATTATTTACACCACTAGTGTTTCAACTGCCAGATATATTATTTACAATACCTCAAGAGACCCAGTTAGTCCAAGGTTTTGTTTATTATATATTTTTATAACTTGTGATCTCAAAATAGTTGTCTAGAAGGTCTGCTTCGAAAGTGAGGATTACATTTGAAGATTATTTCGAAAAGTTCCGTTTTCTGTGAATTTACAGGCGCCGAATTCCTTCATAACATCTATGTTACTAAATTCTCCCTTGAGTTGCGTAATGATATTTATCATAACCCTATTATTTTGCCCTTCAAATATGTTTTATTGTTTAAATATGTCGTGTTTTTATAATATATTAAGATCGAAATTTCCATTCCTTGGAGAAAATATTTGACTTCTCTTTTCGCCAGTTAGTTTATTTCTCTTACGAGAAAATGAGAGAACCTTCCTGATGCAGCCTATCTACCTTGCTACCTTTTCCCGCTCCTTTCCCACCTATCCCTCCCTCCCTCCCTTCCACTGCCTCCCCTCCCCTCTCCTACCCACAGATGCATACAGCCATTAAGATGCTGGAAGGTGCGTAGGAAGTAACCGTGAGTTATTGCCACACAGAACTGACTTACCCGTCGATTAGTGCGGATTAGCAAGGGGGCCCCGCCAGCCTACCAACTTCAACCCCCGGACCCACCGGCCGGCTACCAACCGCCTTCTTGGCTCACTTGATCTTAATTTTTAAGCTCACATGATGGGTTGCCCTCCGCTCCCGCCTCTAGGATACCCTCCGCCGACTGGTTTACCTCCTCCACATTCACCTCCTCAGTTTCAATCTTATTCTCTTCTGTTTTTTTTCCAATCTCTATCCCACCCGGCGCTGCTCTTCTTTTGTTTCTTCTTTATCACTCTGGAAACACATTTTTACACGGCATTTTCCGTCTTCACTTCCCTATTTCTCTTTCTCCTCTGTTTTCTTTTTCCTCGGCAAATACTTTTGAGAATCTTTCCATTCCTCGCGGGGTATTTTGCCTTTAGGTGACTCTGGTGGTGTTCTTGATGCTGGAAATTGAAGTAATATGTTTTATTTGTGTTGGGCTTAAGGCCTATCAACCCATTAGAGGGTTATCAAGGCCTCCAAAAATATACTTAATCACCAGCATATTTTAGTCCTGGAGAGTGTACAAAACTTTACTTTCATTGTATACACACCAAGATTTGGCGGAAAGTGCGAAAATTTTAGCGGAAAAGGCAAAGCTTTGGCGGGGAAGAGTGTTTGTGTATTTACCTAGTTGTGCTTGCGGGGGTTGAGCTCTGGCTCTTTCGGCCCGCCTCTCAACTGTCAATCAACTGTTTCTAACTATTAGATTATGTGTGTGTGTGTGTTTTTTTTGTGTGTGTGGTATGTTTCCATGCGCTCATTAATTCGTCATTTTTATCACCACTATTCAGGCATTTTAATCACGAGCAAAACTTACATTTAACATCCTTAATTTATACTTTTGGCCAGAACGTTTAGCGTATTAGTGGCGTCATACATTGTGTAACACCTACATTAGGGGCCTCGTAGCCTGGTGGATAGCGCGCAGGACTCGTAATTCTGTGGCGCAGGTTCGATTCCCGCACGAGGCAGAAACAATTGGGCAAAGTTTCTTTCACCCTAAGTGCCCCTGTTACCTAGCAGTAAATAGGTACCTGGGAGTTAGTCAGCTGTCACGGGCTGCTTCCTGGGGTGTGTGTGTGTGGTGTGGAAAAAAAAAAGTAGTTAGTAAACAGTTGATTGACAGTTGAGAGGCGGGCCGAAAGAGCAAAGCTCAACCCCCGCAAAATCACAACTAGTAAACACAACTAGTAAACACAACTAGTAAACACAACTAGTAAACACAACTAGTAAACACAACTAGTAAACACAACTTGTAAACACAACTAGTAAACACAACTAGTAAACACAACTAGTAAACACAACTAGTAAACACAACTAGTAAACACAACTAGTAAACACAACTAGTAAACACAACTAGTAAACACAACTAGTAAACACAACTAGTAAACACAACTAGTAAACACAACTAGTAAACACAACTAGTAAACACCTGTTCCCACAATGACTCATTTGTTCTTTGTACACATACATTCTTTTGAATAAAATTGAATTGTATTACAATTGCGTTCACACTCTTTCGCCCCAGTCAGATCACGAAAAAATCACAATGGTGTAATATATCAATTGTAATACAGTAATTCTAGCTATGTAATAATCAAAGTAATAAAAAGCAGTCAGTTGATGTTTACCACTGAACGAATAGTGATGAAAAAATGTTGAAAGAAATATGTTAATCCTTGTTAAGTAACGGTGTAATGATCGTAGTCGAAGGTCAAGTTGTAAGTAATAATGACCTTACTTGAGAGGTCTCTGGTATCTGTAAGTCATCAGTCATATTCAGTCTGTTCATGCGGTGCTCTACACAGTTGTCAGGACCACCATCGCTATCATCAATAAACTACTGTATTACCATTTTTAACGCTGCCGTCTAGTACTGTAGGAGTAACCTACCGTCACCTCCTAACACTACTCCCTGGAACACCCTAATAACTGAGGCAGCACACACACTCAGGTATTAAATCACAAATACATGCGCCGCTGAAAAAATCCAACTCGATTCCAGTTACCTTTTCAAGTCTTAATCCCAACACAAACTACAATATACCTCTCCAACACATACCATCACCCCCTCGCAAAGCCAGGAAGAGGAGGAGGAGCGGTCTCTGCAACACCTGTAGGTTTCTGCAACACCTGTAGGTTCCTAGAACACCTGCAGGCGAGGCCGACCAAACCAACAGAGTTACAGTCACAAACAACTCATCTTGGATCGTGTGCAGTCACCGGCCTCACCAACCTTCCCCCACGAGGCTCGATAATTGAGGGTTAAGGCAGAGCTCAGTATAGCCTCTCGTATGGGTTTGACGGTTTACGTGTTCAGATGTAATGCTGAAAAAAAAGTGGGGATGAGAATTATCTTCGGCATGGGAAATGGGGAATGTTCGCCTTCTAAATGAATGGTGATGTCGAAGTGACAACGACAACCACCACTACCACGACAACCACCATCACATCCACCACCACAAGCACAGCAACTACTCCCTCCACCCCACCCCCCAATCTCCTCACCTCCTTTATAATCACAACTCATACAACAATCACCATCATTAACTCCCAATCCCAGCCCCTAATCACCACCGCTCCCTCCCCTCCCCAACCACTCCCCGCTACCACTCCCCCCTGCCACCCCCACTACCCCCTGCCACCCCCACTACCCCCTCCGCCCAAGCCCACACCGCCAAGAAACAACAGCCCAAAAACGGGCAGCTAATTCCTGGCAATATTTTCTTCAATATTATTGTGATTCAAGGCAGAGGTGTGAGGTGGAGAGGGCGCGAGAGGGCGCCATGATAGTGGCTTAGGCGGGATTATGGCAGATTTCTCAAGCTCGCCACCCCATCACTTCCAAGTAATTGTGAAGACTGGCCCCCCCTCCCACACCCCCCTTTCTCTACTTCTTCTACCCCCTCTCCCTCTCTCTCCTCTCCTCCACCTCCTCTCCTGTCCTTCACCGACCTCCTCCCTCACTTTCTCTTCTTCATCTAATAGTGACTCTCCCACTTTCTCTTTACCTAGTCTCCTCATGAAGAAGAGACACCTTGCTCCTCATGTCCCCCCTCTAACAGCCTATCGGTCCTGCAGCGCCGTGGAGTCACAACCGAATGGTCTCCGGTTCCATTCCCACACAAGGCGTCGACGTTTGGACACGTTTTCATTCATCTAATGATCCTCTTCGCCTCACGGTAGGAGTTAACCTATTGCTGTGGGCTGTATCCTCGGAAAATGTCGGTCTAAGTTTCCTGACGATTGAGTTCTTCGTGGTATATATTCTTGAAGATGTGGATGGAGGTGGCTCCCACGACTTCTTCTCGTTGACTTGATGTGAATATTTTATTTCGATTCGTCGGCTCAGTTGTGTCTCCTTCTACCAGTGTCTTGTCCAATTTTCTCTCGGTTTACAAATTCTGTCCTTACTAACCTTGGCTATTCTCTCTCAGTATTTGGTATGTAGTTATCATATCACTCTCATCTTTGTTTTTAAGGTTGCGTGCATATGTATGTATTCACCTAGGTGCGCTTGTGGAGGTTGAGCTCTGGCTCTTTGGTCCCGCCTCTCAACTGTCAATCAACTGGTGTACAGGTTCCTGAGCCTACTGGGCTCTATCATATTTACATTTGAAACTGTATGGAGTCAGAGTCCACCACATCACTGCCTAATGCATTCCATCTGTTAATTACTCTGACAGAAAAAAATCTTTCTAACGTCCCTGTGGCTCATTTCGGTACTCAGTTTCCACCTGTGTCCCCTTCTTCGTGTTCCACCCGTGTTAAACTGTTTATCAATCCTGTCAATTACTCTGAGGATTTTGTAGGTAGTGGTCATGTCTCCCCTTACTCTTCTGTCTTCCAGTGTCGTAAGGTTCAGTTCCAGTAATCTTTCGTCATAGCTCATTCCTCTCAGCTCGGGGACAAGCCTGGTGGTGTACCTCTGATCCTTTTCTAACTTCGTTTTGTGTTTGACTAGATGTGGACTCCAGGCTGGAGCTGCATACTCCAGTATTGGTTTATCATATGAGGTATACAAGATTCGGAATGATTCCTTACACAAATTTTTGAAGGCAGTTCTAATGTTCGCCAGCCTTGCATACTCCGCTGATGTTACCCTTTTGATGTGGGCTTCAGGGAACAGGTCTGATGTGATATCACCCACCAAATTTTTCTCTCTTCCTGACTCCTGAAGGATTTCCTTCCCTAGCTTGTGTTTGACCTCTTACTCATTACGCCTATTTTCATCACTTTACACTTGCTCGAATTAAACTCTAGTACCCATATGTTGGACCATTCCTTCAGTTTGTTCAGGTCATCCTGTAGCCTCTTGCTGTCCTCTGTCTTAATCCTTCTTATTATTACATCTTTTTTAACATCATCAGCAAACATTGAGAGGAATGAGTCGGCTCAGTACGTGTATGTACATGTGTGTGTGTGGGTGAGAGAGAGAGAGAGAGAGAGAGAGAGAGAGAGAGAGAGAGAGAGAGAGAGAGAGAGAGAGAGAGAGAGAGAGAGAGAGAGAGAGAGAGAGAGAGAGAGAGAGATGTACGTAAGGAGCTTCGTGGACGTGCCACGCGTTAACCTCTCCCACCCATTCCACCTTACGTTATCAACCATTCCACCTTACGTTATCAACCATTCCACTAAACGCCGTGCAAAAACAAACATACGACCATGACACAACGACTAACCCGCACCCACTCCGCTAACAAACTATAGTCCCCCCTGTATGCTCCGAAATTTTCCTCGATCACCATTTTCTCTAGGCTGGTGACCCTGCTCTCTGAGGAAGTCCAACCGCCCAGGCGCTGCGGCTATCCTAATAGATCGCGTTTTTTTTTTTTTGCGTTATCGTGACGTGCATTGCAAATGCGTCTTATTAAGAAAAAGTAATGGCTCACAAAGGTTCCCATTTTCTATGCACCGGACTCAATAGGTTAGATTGGTTGCTTGGGTCCCCCCTGTTTCTGGTTGGGTTCCACGGAGTAGAAAATAAAGAGAATGGACTAGGTAAGGTAATTATCAAGAGAAAATAGTAAGCCAATAGTATATAGCATTTGGAAGGGGGTCAGGATAAGGATTTGGGATGGAACGGGGGGGGGGGTGCCCAACCACTCGGACGGTCAGGGATTGAACGCCGACCTGTATGAAGCGAGACAGTCGCTCTACCGTCCAGCCCAAAGAACGTCCAGACGGAGAACGGGTTAGACAGACATTCGTCGGTCTAATTAGAGTTACATTCTTGTACAGCCACTAGTACGCGTAGCGTTTCGGGCAAGTCCTTAATCCTATGGTCCCTGGAATACGATCCCCTGCCGCGAAGAATCGTTTTTTTCATCCAAGTAAACATTTTACTGTTGCGTTAAACAGAGGCTACAGTTAAGGAATTGCGCCCAGTAAATCCTCCCAGGCCAGGATACGAACCCATGACATAGCGCTCGCGGAACGCCAGGCGAGTGTCTTACCACTACACCACGGACACTGCATCACTCCGACGACGAAATTCGACGAACGACGAAATTCGACGAACGACTTAATTCTAATTAAGTTCGTCGTCGAGAAACGGTAATTAGAGATAACTAGATAGCGAACATTAGTATTATATAGCGAGGAACGGCAAAATATTGCAAGGAACGGCACAGGATAGCGAGGAACGTCCTGACCATATACACAGTCGTATCACTCAATACAGCTACAGGGAGGGCAGGAAGGGCTGTTATTGCACATCAGGCCGATGGCAGCATAATTTAAAAGAATATAAGAATTAGTAACTGGGTATGCACAATGCAAGCTGAGTTGATAGCAATACTGGTAGCACTCGAAATTATTGACAACACTGAAGTAGACAGCTTAATTATTTCCGACTCCCTTTCCTCACTACTAGCAATAAATAGTTTGCAGTCAAGTAATAAGGTGCTTGTCTCAGAAGCCAGACATAGATATATAAGCATACTTAGCAAGAGGGTAAATATAAAAATGTTGTGGATTCCTTCTCACATTGGCCTGCAGGAACATGACAAAATTGACGCCCTTGCTAAGGCTGCAGTAAATAAAGACAGTATTGAACGGAATCTTGAGTTATCAAATGGATCCCTTAAAAGTGTCATTAGACGAGAACTCCTAGATGGATTTGAAGAAAGTAGAACAGTGCAAACTGGAACTAGTAGGTCCATTGTTCATCACAATGAAATGTGTGAAGTAAAACATGTGTATGGGGCAAGTAACAAAGTAAGTAGACTAACAGATGTTGTCACAGCTCGTATAAGACTTGGCTACAAGTATCTCTGGCAGTTCGGCTTGTATAGGGATCTAGATGAAGTAAAGTGTAAAGTGTGTGGACAAAGACAGGGACACACACTCGAACACTATATCTTGGATTGTTGTCAAATTTAGCCATTTAGAGATAAATCTAAGCTCACTCTGTATGATATGGCAACCTATCTTATTACCAAGGATAAAATACCTGAAATCCTTGCACGGCAGCCATATTTGGCTCCCAGTAGATACACGACATATGAGATTAAGAAACAAGTAGTGTATTGTGAAGACTAATAATAAACAGCAGCTCCCAAATAACTCTGTAATAATCTCAATTGCTCAAAGAATTCTGTATTAACGATAAGACCTATCATTAATGTATAATGACTTACTGTAAATATATAGCTCTTGAAATAGAACATTCTCTATAACTGACATTGTAACTATAAGGTTACGATGAAATTGTTTATGTAATAATCTCCGTTGAGGTCTGATAAAGACCTTTTGTGCCCTCTGTAATGCTTTTTTGCGCTACCGCTCACAGGAGGAGTATGGGGTGCACAATAAACTAGCCGCCCCCCCCTCGGCGGCGATAATAAAAAAATCAATCTGGAGTCAACGAGGAACGCTGAAGTAAGGAGGGACGCAGCCTCATACTCTTACGGGCTCACCATAGCCCGTGCTACATGGACACTCCGTCCTGAATAGCTAAATCTTTAACAACAACAACAGCCTCATACTCGCGGTCTTGCGAAAATCCTGCGAACGAAGACAGACCAACATTGAGAGATGGAAACAAAAAATGTGATTGTGGAAGACAGACTCAAAGTAGCCAGAGACCACTGTCCATGCCCTGAAGTTTTGGGGTGGGGGCAGGTCCATGCCCTGAAGTTTTGGGGTGGGGGCAGGTCCATGCCCTGAAGTTTTGGGGTGGGGGCAGGTCCATGCCCTGAAGTCTTGGGGGTGGGGGAGGTCCATGCCCTGAAGTCCTGGGGGTGGGGGAGGTCCATGCCCTGAAGTCCTGGGGGTGGGGGAAGTCCATGCCCTGAAGTCTTGGGGGGGGGTGAGGTCCATGCCCTGAAGTCCTGGGGGTGGGGGAGGTCCATGCCGTGAAGTCCTGGGGGTGGGGGAGGTCCATGCCGTGAAGTCCTGGGGGTGGGGGAGGTCCATGCCGTGAAGTCCTGGGGGTGGGGGAGGTCCATGCCCTGAAGTCCTGGGGGTGGGGGAAGTCCATGCCCTGAAGTCTTGGGGGGGGGGGGTGAGGTCCATGCCCTGAAGTCCTGGGGGTGGGGGAAGTCCATGCCCTGAAGTCTTGGGGGGGGGGGGGTGAGGTCCATGCCCTGAAGTCTTGGGCAGCGGAAGCTTGAGGGGGGGGGGGGCAAAGAACGTCTGGGGCTAAAGGCAAGGATCAAGTCAAATTAGCAGAGAAGATCGCCAGGTCACCCACACCACCACTCTCTCTCTCTCTCTCTCTCTCTCTCTCTCTCTCTCTCTCTCTCTCTCTCTCTCTCTCTCTCTCTCTCTCTCTCTCTCTCTCTCTCTCTCTCTCTCTCTCTCTCTCTCTCTCTCTCTCTCTCTCTCTCTCTCTCTCTCTCTCTCTCTCTCTCTCACTCGCTAAACTAAGACTATCGTTCATTAGGATGTCACTTAGATTTCGAGTGAAACTCCAGGAAGAGTTTTTACCCTACATTAGCTCTTCTGAAGCCCGCCTCTGAAGACATTTATTTTATGAGATGATTATTTCTTTCCAATAGGAATAAACTAACTTAAATGCTAAATATAAGGTACAAGACGAGTCAGTAGCCAACTGTGTATTTACTATTTATATCTGCAGAATCGAGTTTTTTTTTCTTTTTAGCTCTTGGACCCCGCCTTTCTAACCAATCTATTTTCCTCTATTATATCTACTAAATATATATTTCTCTCTAACACACGCGCACACACACATATCCCCAGGAAGCAACCCGTAGTAACTGTCTAACTCCCAGGTACCTATTTACTGATAGGTGTACAGATGTATCAGGGTGTAAGAAACTCTGCCCATTTGTTTCTGTCATCGCCGGAGATCGACCCTAGGACTACGAATCCCGAGGGCTGTCCACTCAGCCGTCAGGCCTCCTTTGTTTGTGTGTATTCACCTAGTTGTGCTTGCTGGGGTTGATCTCTGCTCTTTCGGCCCGCCTCTCAACTGTTACTTCTATTTTTTTTCACACATACACTCACAGGAAGCAGCCCGTAACAGCTGTCTAACTCCCAGGTACCTATTTACTGCTAGGTAACAGGGGCATCAGGGTGAAAGGAACTCTGCCCACTGTTTTTCGCCGGCGCCGGGAACCTGGGCCAGAGGATTACGCGTCCAGCGTGCTATCCACACAGCCATCGGCACCCCTTCGGTGTGTGTGTGTGTGTGCGCGCGCGTGTACACGATGGCGCGCTTGTCTTGATCCAAAACATTTATTCGAGAAAAATCTGTCAATTCTCGAAATAAAATAATTATCAGCCTTACATTTTTGAGCATAAAATAAAGCGAGCATTGTCGACGACTTTCGGTGCAGTACCAATTTTCAGGATTAAATTTCCTTATACAAATTACTCAGCAAATCCAAACTTAAAAAAAAAATACAATAAGAATATTTATATAATAACAATACACGATTCACTGTTCGAATCCATATTAGCTTTTTTTATATATATAATTTTTAATAATTCCTATTGTCGGGGACACGAGACCTATTCTTAGGATTGTCGAGGTCAGCCTTTCTAAGCTAACTACTAACTTCCCCCACTGATACAACCCCTACAACAGTTGAGGTGCCTAACCGTTTTTTATTCTGGCCGGGGAATGAGGCCGGGTCTGTCTGTTGTAAGACGCGTACGTAGACTATTGTGCTACTAGACCCCATGAAGCATTCCAATCGTCAGCTCCATATACTCTTCTTGTTGAAAATAGAAATTCGTGAGTCTATATTTCTTCATTTTTGTTGGTTACAAAAACCGGCTTAAATAATGAATATTCGTTGGTGCAATATCACTTTACTCCAGAATTTAGTAGTTCGATTATTTCCTCATTCACTCCATTCATACCTTCTAAAATTCCCTTGTCTCTCTTTCCTTTCCTTTATCTACCAAATCATGATCTTAACAGTGACTGCCCCGGGATGCTTCAAACAACATGGAAGACATAGATTTTACCAGTTACCCTTCGCATAGCAAATAGAAAATGAAAGTTACTAATAGTATCTCTTATATATCTCACTCAGACTGAGGTGTGGATATTTCTTATTGCTGGAGATGATTATCGCTGTTTTCCCTAGCTAGCAACGACTGGCTTTGCCCCAGGACACAAGCCACTTGCCTAGCTCCCGGATACCTTTTTATTCCTTGGGTGTATAGATAATGGAAGCCAGCGAGACGAATTCATTTATATATACAAGATGATACATTGGGTTTATGAGAGTACGTAGCATTGATATCAGTGCTATCAGCAGTGCTAAAGCAGATATCAAAGATATATATTTTTGGTGTGGTGATTATGTATTTTATTACATTCTATAAATTCATCAATATTTGTATCACACCTTGTATGTATGTACTTTACCTGAATAAACATTTGAATTTTTGATGTTTTTACATTCTTGTAAAGTCACTAACACGCATAGTGTTTCAGGCAGGTTCTTAATCTAAAAGATAATTTTAAGTAGGTACATTGTAGGTTAATTTGAGAATTATTAATAGATAATTAATAGATTAATATATATATATATATATATATATATATATATATATATATATATATATATATATATATATATATATATATATATATAGGGGTACCACCTCTGGTGCAATGATAGGGACCCACAGCCTCGGAGAAGAGAATAAAGAGTATATTTTGAAAAACTCGAAATACTAAATTTAAGTATTCGCGTCTCCTATGAATAGACTGAGTTTTTTTTATTGTTGCCGGCGGAGGCGGCTAGTTTATTGTGCACCCCATACTCATCCTGTGAGCGGTAGCGCAAAAAGCATTACAGAGGGCACAAAAGGTCTTTATCAGACCTCATCTTAGATTATTACATAAACAATTTCTTCAATCCTTCACACCTTATAGATACAATATCAGCTAGTTACAGAGAAAGTGCTATTACAAGAGCTACATATTTACAGTAAGTCATCATACATTAATGGTAGGTCTTGTCGCTAATACATAATAGTTTGGCCAATGGGGATATTACAGAGTCATATGGGAGCTTCTGTTTATTATTAGTCCTCACAATACACTACTTGTTTCTTTTTACTGAGAGTTTACTGCAGTCCTGGACTATGGTCAAGACTAAAGTATACCTGCTGGTTAGTCAATTAGTTATAGAGTCTGTATACCTGCTTCTTTGTTCACATCCAGATGCTTGATCGTGTGTTTATTTCCTCAAGGAAACTTATCAATAATGTTTATCTTACAATTTGGCCTTACACACGTGGGGTCCGCAGTCCAAAATCAATACAGTCCAGGTAAAAGTATTATTACTTTTTAAGGAAATATAAATAATAATTTAGTTGCTCTAAGATTGTTTTGAGTAATAGTAGTAGAAATACTGTAACATTCAGCGCAGCAGTAGTTGTGCTGCTGCTGAGAAGAACGTGCTTTGGAGAACAAGAACGAGATTAGCGAGACTGAAGATTATCTGTAATCCCTCTCCTTCCAAAATCCCCTCTGGAAGTATTTCCGTTTTCTTTAGGGGTCCCAACAGGGGAGACTAACATAACCTTCTTTCTTCGTGTATTTTGTCGCATCCTGATTAACCGCGAATTAAGAAGCATAGCAACGACCTCAGGTTTTCGTAAATTGTTGGAAGTTTTATGTTTTTAATTTTTAATAAAGTTATGGATGACACCCAACTCATACCTCTGCAAAACGAAGGAACGATGATTTAATAATAACAATAATAATAATAATTAGTAATGGTAATGTCTTCTCACAGACATAATGACATAGGATAAAAACCCACACTTTTGTATATATGAAATTTATGTAAGGAATTTACACTAAGTCTTTCGCACTCTCCTGAGTGCTTTTTGTCAAGATCTGAGTGTGTGGTTAAGGACGAGACTTGCATCTCAACGTTTAATTCGTTGATTAGACGTTGAGATGTAAGTCTCGTCCTAATCACACACTCAGACCTTGATACAGCACTCAGGAGAGTGCGAAAGACTTGGTGTAAATTCCTTGCATAAATTTCACATATACACATGTAGTATTTTTTTTCCTAAATAATAATAATGACAATATATATATATATATATATATATATATATATATATATATATATATATATATATATATATATATATATATATATATAATATATATATTTATATATATGTGTGTGTTTGTGTGATAATCTTTGGTATTACCTCAGCACGACTGCTCGACATAATCTAGGATGATATCAAAGTCACAGGAAAAGCTTCACTTGGATTACTGTAATCCTCCCTTGTCTCTTTGTCAACCTATATATATATATATATATATATATATATATATATATATATATATATATATATATATATATATATATATATATATTAGTGGTATTTCACGTTCCAAATTCTCGATGTCTCCTACATTCTGGGTGAAAATCAGGTCTAATAGGCTCGGCGTATCCCCTCCTCTTTCCATTGTGTCTTCCTTTACATGTTGTGTTTGGAAATTCCTGTCAATAATGTCTACTAACTTTGCTCCCCACGTTTCTTACCCGCCATGGGAATTCCTTGTTTCTCAATTCATCTCTCCGTGATTTAGGTTCCCCATGTCCAGCAGCTTCGCTCTCATTCTATGCGCTATTGTTGCTGCCTTCTGCAGTTCATCTATACACGCCTTGTTGCTGTCCTCATATTCCTGCCTGAGCCTTCTACTGTTTGGTGAGGGGTTGTAGAATATCAAAATAGCAATCTTCTTCCCATCCGCTGTCAGAGTTCCATTTATGGAGCTTGTGCTCTCATTGGTAACCAGATTTACCAGCTCATCAAACTTCCATTTCTGCTTTATTAGGAGTGCCACTCCCCCTCCCTGTCTCTGTGTCCTTTCTTTTCTTATCACCTGGTAACCCCTCTGGAAAGATTGCATGCGAGATCATGCCATTTATTTTAGTTTTTACTATTGCAACTATGTCTGGGTCTGCCTCATTAACTCTTTCTTTCATCTCTTCTGCTTTATTGGATACCCCATCAGTATTGGTGTACCAAACCTTGAGACTCTTCATGGAAATTCTGGTGCCAGAGTTTGCCCTTTCACCAGGGGTCTGGAGGATCTGGGGGGGGGGGCGGTGTCTGGCAGTCGAAATGGGGGATGGGGGGGTGTCTGGGGAAGTGCTGGGGGGGGGGTGCCTGGGAGACAAATGGAGTCTGGGCATCTAGAGGGGTAGGAAGTTCATAGTGGGTCTGAAAATTAGGGAGGGTCTGAATGGCATAAGGGGGGTTGAGAAGTAGAGTGAGGCTGAGAATCAGATAAAGGTTGAGAAGTTCGGGGGAGAAAGATAGTGGGGGCAGAGGGGAGAATGGAGCATGGGTGTTAGGAGTGGAAGAGGGGTGTATTAGCCAAGGGGGAATCAGGGGAGGGTGAGTTTATTTGGGTAGAAGAGGGGAAGAGGGAGATGGAAGAAGGTGTTAGGGGGTGACAAGGTGAGGGGGTTATATGGGAGATGGGTGTGCAGAAGAGGGGTGAGGGTTGGGTGGGGGTTTGGGAGTGAGGGGAAAGAGGGGTGCAGTGGGAGCTGGGATGGAGCAGATGGAATTGAAGGTAATGGGGGAGATGGGGCAGGGGAGTTGGTGGGGGGTAGTCGGGGAGAAGGGGTGGGAAGGTGGGTTTGGGGAGGGTATGGCTTGGCCCGATAGGGTCATTAACAGGTGCGATGTAGAAAGTTGAGTTGATTCCAATTGTGGAAGGGGCATGGGAGTTGTTGGAGGTTGAAGCAAAGGGGAGGTATATGAGGGCAGAGTTGGGGCAGGTGTGACTTGGGAGGTGAAGTGAGGAGACCCCCGCAAGGTCCACATGAGAGACTAGGGTTTAGATGTCGTGCACGCCACTTCGCCTTGTGGACTATTTGTTCATCTTTCGTCATATACCTCTCAATAAACACATTGTAATGGGCTTTGCTGCCTCTGAGTAAATGCTTGTTCTTCATTATGTACTCCACTGCCTCTTCATTAGAAAAATTGCACCAGAACAGGTCTATTCTTGGTACAATCGTAAGGACCAACCTGGTGGTTGAGTTCCACCTCGTTTCCTGCCATCTCAGCCCTAACACATCTCCATATCTCATGTAATTCTTATTTTTCCATCTCTATCCTTTCTTGTCTTGATTTTGCCCTAGATTCGAATAATCCTTGGAGTATAATTGATCGTCTCCTCAGTGATTCACTGTCATGCTGGTAGCCCCCTCCCCCGGATACCCCCAGCCCTCCTGCAGTCACTAATCCATCCACCCACTAATCCACTGTCCACTAGTCATACTGTTAATCCTTTCTAATTCATTTGTGATCTGAGCACATTCCCTCTCCAAATCTTCCCTGCCTTTCCTAATCTCTTCCTGAATATAGAACATAAGCTCTTGTTTCTGTCTCTCAACCTCGTCCTGTATTTGCTCAGATATCTCGCTCTTAATCCCTTGGATTAGATCCTCCATCCAAACGCTTTTCTCTACAAATTTTTCTATTAACTTGTCTACAAATCTGTCCTCCATCTCTTCCCAGTTGGTGGTTGGTCATGAGGCCCTCCTTGGTTTTGTCATTGCAATAAACAACCTAGCTAACAGGCACTCCAAAATACCTTGCACGATCTGCTACACAAAAGGTGAGCAAGTACTCCAGTGACGCGGTGCGTCTGATAAGATTGCGGCCGTGTGAGGTCCCGGTCGGTCACAGATGGAAGCTGGTGAGGTCACGTCCCCCCCCCCACAGGTCTGCTCCACTATTCCACAATGCCACAATGTGTTCACACTTATAATCAATGGTGCTATTGCTACTTTCTTTCTTCACTTTCTTGTGCTTTGAGTCAGCTTACTAGTTAGTCAGTCACTCATATACACTTTTTTTTCACTTCCACATAACCTGATTATCCCTTCCAAATTCACTGGTATCCCAAGAGCTTCCCAGACCCACTTCTGCCCACCACGGCTGACCGACCACGACTGTGTGTGTGTGTGTGTGTGTGTGTGTGTGTGTGTGTGTGTGTGTGTGTGTGTAATTACCTAATTGTAGTTACAGGATTAGAGCTACGCTCGTGGTGTCCCGTCTTCCCAGTATTCTTTGTCATATATAACGCTTTGAAACTACTGACCTCCACCACCTCTTGGCCTCCACCACCTTCTTACTTAGTTTGTTCCAACCGTCTACCACTCTGTTTGCAAAAGAAAGTTTCTAATATATTTTCGGTACCTTTGTTTCCTTAGCTTGAATCTATTTCCTTAGCTCTTGTTCTTGAAAATGCTGGTTTCATTAATTCCTCATTGTCAATTTGGTCTATTCCTGTTATTATTTTGTAAGTAGTGATCATATCACCTCTTTTCTTCTATCTTCTAGTTTGGCAAATTTAATGCCTCTAGTGTGTGTATTTACCTAGTTATGCTTGCGGGGGTTGAGCTCTGCTCTTTCGGCCCGCCTCTCAACTGTCAATCAATCAACTGTTACTAACTACTAACTATTTTTTTCCCACACACACACCTCTAGGAAGCAGCCCATAACAGCTGTCTAACTCCCAGGTACCTATTTACTGCTAGGTAACAGGTGTATCAGGGTGAAAGAAACTCTGCCTATTTGTCTCTGCCAGCGCCGGGAATCGAACCCGGGTCACAGGATTATGAGTCCAACGTGCTGTCCACTCAGGAACCAATCTGGTAGCGCACGCGCGCATGTGTGTGTGTGTGTGTGTACTCACCTAATTGTGCTTGCGGGGGTTGAGCTTTGGCTCTTTGGTCCCGCCTCTCAACTGTCAATCAACTGGTGTACAGATTCCTGAGCCTACTGGGCTCTATCATATCTACATTTGAAACTGTGTATGGAGTCAGCCTCCACCACATCACTTCCTAGTTCATTCCATTTATTAACTACTCTGACACTGAAAAAATTCTTTCTAACGTCTCTGTGGCTCATCTGGGTACTAAGTTTCCACCTGTGTCCCCTTGTTCGTGTCCCACCCGTGCTGAAGAGTTGTGTGTCTGTGTGTGTGTGTTTACTAGTTGTGTTTACTAGTTGTGTTTTTGCGGGGGTTGAGCTTTGCTCTTTCGGCCCGCCTCTCAACTGTCAATCAACTGTTTACTAACTACTTTTTTTTTTTTTTTTCCCCACACCACACACACACACCCCAGGAAGCAGCCCGTGACAGCTGACTAACTCCCAGGTACCTATTTACTGCTAGGTAACAGGGGCACTTAGGGTGAAAGAAACTTTGCCCATTTGTTTCTGCCTCGTGCGGGAATCGAACCCGCGCCACAGAATTACGAGTCCTGCGCGCTATCCACCAGGCTACGAGGGCCCCCTAAGTAAGTTGTGTGTGTGTGTGTGTGTGTGTGTGTGTGAGTGTACTCACTTAGTTGTGCTTGCTGGGGTGGGGCTTTGGCTCTTTGATCCCAAGGACCTGTGTGTGTGTGTGCTTACCTAGTTGTGCTTGCGGAGGTTGAGCTCTGGCTCTTTGGTCTCGCCTCTCAACTGTCAATCAACTAATGTACAGGTTACTGAGCCTACTGGGCTCTATCATATCTACACTTGAAGCTGTGTATATGGAGTCAGCCTCCACCACATCACTTCCTAATGCATTCCATTTGTCTACTACTCTGACAATGAAAAATTCTTTCTAACGACTCTATGCTCCTTTGGGCACTCAATTTCCCTCTGTGTCCCCTAGTGCGTGTGCCCCTTGTGTTAAATAGTCTGTCTTTATCTACCCTATCAATTCCTTTGAGAATCTTGTATGTGATGATCATGTCTCCTCTAGCTCTTCTGTCTCCCAGTGACGTGAGGTTTAATTCCCGTAGTCTCTCCTCGTAGCTCATACCTCTCAGTTCGGGTACTAGTCTGGTGGCAAACCTTTTGAACTTTTTACAGTTTAGTCTTATGCTTGACTAGATATGGACTCCATGCTGGGACTGCATACTCCAGGATTGGTCTGACATATGTGGTATACAAAGTTCTGAAAGATTCCTTACACAAGTTTCTAAAGGCCGTTCTTATGTTAGCCAACCTGGCATATGCTGCTGATGTTATCCTCTTGATATGAGCTTCAGGGGACAGGTCTGGCGTGATATCAACCTCCAGGTCTTTCTCTCTCTCTGACTCTTGAAGTATTTCATCTCCCAAATGGTACCTTGTATCTGGTCTCCTGCTTCCTACCCCTATCTTCATTACATTACATTTGCTTGAGTTAAACTCTAACAGTCATTTGTTCGACCATTCCTGCAGCTTGTCCAGGTCTTCTTGAAGCCTCAAGCTGTCCTCCTCTGTCTTAATCCTTCTCATAATTTTGGCGTCGCCAGAAAGCATTGAGAGGAATGAGTCTATACCCTCTGGGAGATCATTTACGTATATCAGAAACAGGATAGGACCGAGTACAGAGCTCTGTGGGACTCCACTGGTGACTTCATGCCAGTCTGAGGTCTCACCCTTCACTGTAACTCTCTGCTTCCTATTGCTTAGGTACTCCCTTATCCACTGGAGCGCCCTACCAGTTACTCCTGTGTATGTGTGTGTGTGTGTGTGTGTGTGTGTGTGGGTGTGTGTGTGTGTGTGTGTGTGTGTGTGTGTGTGTTTACTGTTTGTTTTTACTCTTTGTATCTGCAGAATCGAACTATTAGCTCTTGGACCCCGCCTTTCTAACCATTCCAAAGGGTGAAGTACTAACCTACGAACCTCACTTCCCTACAAGGGCTGGATTAAAATTTGATGAAGTTCTTCCAGGTATGGAGGCGACTGAGGCACCACCGCCGCCAGCCAGCAAATTGGCGCTGAATTATGCTACACACACATATCTTTGTTGAGCCAAAACAAACCTTGATTCTTTTAATGGCATTATTGTTAATCTGAAGCGAGGTCTCTCTAGAGAGAGAGAGAGAGAGAGAGAGAGAGAGAGAGAGAGAGAGAGAGAGAGAGAGAGAGAGAGAGAGAGAGAGAGAGAGAGAGAGAGAGAGAGAGATTCACTTCTCTCCCTATTACTCATCTTCGCTGGCAGTTGTATTCCCACAATGGAACCGAAAAGGCTTAAGGAATTACAGAACCACAGCGCCAGAAAAAAAAAATATTTGAAATCAAAACTTGGGTTGGGGAGTTCACCACTAATCAAAAAAAAGATAAAGGAATCCGCTTTAGCTTCCCCCCCACCCCCAGTTAGATCTCTTCAACTATAATGGTTGGTAGAGGGTATACCAGTGAGCCGCAGTGGAACGATCGTTAAGCTGTGGTTTCATCCTTCGGGGCATATCAGGATTTTGAGATTGCAAAGCCGAGCTTGTAAGGGTGGAGGGAGGGAGGAAAAAGCAGGATTTGGAAGATAGATGGAAACGATTGGTTCCGTGATTGATTGAAAGGTGAATGACCGAACACACACTTCCACCTAAACTAATAATAAACATCATATAAGAATTAATATGTTGTTGATGTTAAAGATTCGCTACCTGGAACAATGTTCCAAGTAACACGGTCTATGGTGAGCCCGTAGATAGTTGTCTTTAAGAATTAATATGAAACGCGATCTAGTAGTATCCAGCTTTCTGAACACTTGCATCCATGGGACTTCCGTAAAAGAAAGTCACAATATCAAAGATAAATCTTATGGATTTTGTTTTTTTATCTTGCCCCAATAATATCGTTTTATATAATTAACATTTTTCCAATATATCAACTCATCTAATGTTTAGATAGCACTTTTTTGTAACTATGTGGCCTTTTGTAAAAATATTGACGTAATGGGCAATTAGATAGTTGAATTTGGTACTATTAATTTTTATGATTTTATGTAGTCCAGAAAACTAAACCTAAAACCGAACTTAAATATTCTTAGGCCTAGTATAGCACACACACACACATTTATATCATATATATATACATATATATATATTAGTATATTTTGGTAGCAGTCTTTCCTGTAGACATATATTATTAAATATGACCGAAAAAGTAAGATTAATAATTCTAACACGAATTTTCTCGATCTTTCTTATGTTTCTTTTCACTGTTGATGGTAATTGAAAAATCAATTCTCCAAAATTTATTTTTATTTCTAGTCTGACGAGACACTCACCTCACCCAAAATGCGGGTATAAAATGAAAAATGAAAGCTGTTTAAATCATAGCATAAGTAAGAACTCTGTTTAGTGTTTGCAGGTAATAGTTGTGTGTGTGTAAACTAAAAGTCTTTGAAAATGTAATAAGTTATTACGAAACGCGTTCAAGTGTCGCGTCAGACTAGAAATAAAAATGAATTTCGGAGAATTGATTTTTCAATTACCATCAACAGTGAAAAGAAACATAAGAAAGATCGAGAAAATTCGTGTTAGAATTATTAATCTTACTTTTTCGGTCATATTTAATAAAATATATATATATATATATATATATATATATATATATATATATATATATATATATATATATATATATATATATATATAAGAAGTTAACGATATGTATAACTAGTTACGATTCAAGTTTCTAATTCTGATACACTGAGCTGTTAATGTCAGTTGCATCATTAACCACGCATCCTAGGGATCTACAAAACGAGACGTGTACTCTACTTCTCGGTGTATGTACTCTCAAGAGTACATACACCTTAGTCCTGGACAATGGCTAGGACTAATTGACGGCCCAACTAATGTATTCTTGCTTGTAGGTCAGACAACAGCTGGATTGCCCTCGTAGCCTCCTAAGAGGTTAATGCCGGCCCTAAGCCCAACACTTAACCAAATTATGTAACAAAGTTGATTAAGAATTAGGTGTCTGGTTTAAGTGGATTAGGATTAGGTGGCTGAATTAAGTGGATTAGGATTAGGTGGCTGGATTAAGTGGATTAGGATTAGATGGCTGTGTAACACCACAAATGTGTTTTTGTATATTATTTTACATACAACGAGAGTTAGTCACACATGATATTGGAGGAGCCAGACAGTTGCCCAATAATTATTCTAGAGGCACGCCTTTCAGGTGTTAATTTTAACAGGTTGCCTTAGGGTCAGGTCGTGTGAAGTGACCTTGCTTTCAGCTAAGCTGATAATTGCAGCCGGCTAGCTGTGTCTTTCCATCAAACAAGCCGCTATCTTGGTGCAATAGGTAGATAGCCAGAGGCTATCTCTTGGAAGGCGGAGCTTAGCCGGCCCCCCCCCCCCCCCCATAAATACCCGTGGAACTATACATTTAAGACATTGAGCAAAACAATGATAGATAGATCACATGTTGTCCCTGATCGCCCTTCTATCAAACTTAGTCTCAGAGACTTTGGTGAGTGAACTTGTAAGGTGACGTATATTGTGATTTCAACTTAGGTGTTGTGTGATTCTCAGGGGCAGTCAGCAGTAGGTGTTCTCAATTTCTTGTGTGGTGACTCAAATTTTGTATTAATGTTTACATATTGAACATCAATTGAAATGGGTAAATTATGATACACATAATAGTAAATATATAATTGATTTAACTTATTTTTGTAAATTTCCTTTAATTCTGATCCCTAGATCATGGATTTTGAAAGCTAGAGTGGAGAGCACTCTGAAGTTTACTGGCTTAAGATTATGGACCTAAAGACTCTTGGTTATACGAGTTATATTCGTACAGCGGGAATATGATACCATCGTAACCATCAGATAATACTGTTGTGTAGACAAGTTCCATTTCTTGTCTTATATATACTTAGCTTGAATGGATGGTAGCAGTAACCCTCTACTTTCTACTCTTCTACTTCGATCTTTCTACTATTCTAGCACTCTTACTTTCTACTCTTCTACTTTCTTTGATCTCATTCTCTCTCTCTCTCTCTCATTCTAAAACTTTCCCTTTCTACTGACCATTCTATCTCACACTTCCCTCCTACCTCTTTACCTCTCTCACCCTATGAGTTTCTTCATTCTTCGTGTTTTTTCTTTCCATGTTCTGATACGTTACAGCTGGACTAAGTGGATTAGGATTAGGTGCCTGAACTAAGTAGATTAGATGGCTGGACTAAGGGGATTAGGATTAGGTGGGCGGACTAAGTGGATTAGGACTAGGTGGGTGACCTCATGTTTGAGAAAGAGTCCTAATCCAGAGTACTAACTGCTCGCTACACTCTGGTACACCTACACGTACTGAGAGACAAATATTTTTAAGGTTTTTATCGTTTAAACGATGAGGCTATCATGAAGGGAACTGAACATTTCCATGCTGGTGCTTCAGTGTTAAATTACTTGACACCCACTGTTGATATATTCACTGTGTGTACTTCCTCTGTTGCTTCACCCACTGTTGATCCATTCACTGTTTCTACTTCCACTTCCCTTTTTTGCTTTATCCATTATTGTTACACACACTGTTGATATACCCACTGTTTCGAATCTGTGCTCAGTGTTGCTACACTGAGCACAGTGTTGCTACACTGAGCACAGTGTTGCTACACTGAGCACAGTGTTGCTACACTGAGCACAGTGTTGCTACACTGAGCACAGTGTTGCTACACTGAGCACAGTGTTGCTACACTGAGCAACATTGCATTTTATTGCTACACCCGCTGTTACACCCAATCATACAGCACCTACAGCACTCCAGTATCCCAACTAAACTACAGCCAATCTACCCACCTTTCGCTACAATCACTCCCTCTCCACCTACTTTTTTTATCATTTACACCCACACCAACATCAGCCACACTCACACCAACCACACCCACACCAGCATCAACCACCCCCACACCACCATCAACCACACCCACACCAGCATCAACCACCCCCACACCACCATCAACCACCCCCACACCAGCATCAACCACCCCCACACCAACATCAGCCACACTCACATCAACCACACCCACACCAGCATCAACCACCCCCACACCACCATCAACTAAAAGTTCAACTCACCAAAGTCTCTGAGCCTAAGTTTGATAGAAAGTGTGTGTGTGTGGGGGGGGGGGATGGACTACGGTCACTAGGTTCACCGCCCTGGCATATGGAGTAGTCTGGCGATTGGAACCTCTTAGTAGCGATCTGTTACTCCTGCTCAATCTTCAATCCTTTCTGTCTTGAATGTACAGTTCCCTGGGTATTTATGGGGAACCTGGAGCCTACTAAGTAGACAGCCTCTGTCCATCTACCTAGAACGCCTAAACAGCGGTTTGTTGTTTGATGGATAGATACTGCCAACCGTCTGAAATTATCAACTTAGCAGAAAAACAAGGTCAATTCACACGACCTGACCCCTACTGAACCTCTGACCATTAATCTCTAAAAGTGTGACTTCTTAATTGTTCATTACCGGCAGTCTGGCGACACCAAATCTGTATGACTGACTCGTTGAATGTACATATTACATAATACACATTGATGGTGTTACACCAGCATCAACCACACCTACACCTGCATCAACCACACCCACACCAGCCACACCCTCTCCTCTTGACTGGTATGCAACCTACTGATGACTTAAAAACCAGGAGCCTTGAGGGGTAATCCATCTCACTGTTGCCGTCTAATACCTGAGCTCAATCACCACTCAATCAATCAATCTCTTGAAGCTGTGGATTGACTTGAATTCGTCCATCTCCTCTCGTCTATTCATGTCCTATTTTCTGACTCATGTCGCTCTCTCTCTCTCTCTCTCTCTCTCTCTCTCTCTCTCTCTCTCTCTCTCTCTCTCTCTCTCTCTCTCTCTCTCTCTCTCTCTCTCTCTCTCTCTCTCTCTCTTCGTTACCCTTCTCTTCACAAACTTCAATCCTTCCTTCACACAGTCTCCCATTCTCACCTTTCCTCGTGCCTTTGTTTTTCTCCTCCAACTTCCAAGGCCCCTAGAGCAGGTAACCAAGGGATGGAAGGCAGGGGCCAGGAGGCACAAACTACATGAACAGCAGATTACGAATAAACATTATCAGATTAAAAGCAGCAGTTGTAGTGGCAGAAGAGAATGGAGCAGAAGGAGAAGCAGGAGGAGGAGGAGGAGGAGGAATGTGAGGAGCCTGAGAAGAACCTTACGAATTAGGATTAGCTTGGATTAAAACTTCATCACGATATCCCTCTCTTGTGACGTGGGGTCTCCCCTTCCCCGATTATCGACTTGTGGATTAAACCTCATTGATTTTGCATCGGGAGGAGATCTGACTCCGTAATCGTAGTTGAGAAGCTGTCTTAACTACTCCTCTCCTCCTGCCTCCTGGCCTTTATCCTTTTCCTTCTGCTCCTGCTCCTCCTCTGTTTTTCGACTTATCCATGTGTCCACCCTCCCTAACTCCTTTCCTTCTACTCTCTCCATTTTCCCTCCTTCTCTCTCCCCTTCTCCTACCCCTCCCTCCCTCCTTTCTTCTTCCTCACTATCGAATGGCAGACTTCGGACCAGGATCAGAAAGAGGCAAATCAGGCTTCAAATAGGATTAATGGCTTCAGAGGACCTGGTGATACTGTATGGTTGTTTCAGAGAGGTGTAGTAGGCAGTGAAGAGCAGGAAGAGGAGAAGGAGAAGGGAGGAGAATATTAAGATGAAGAAGAAGAAGAGAAAAAGGAGGTGGTGGGGGGTGGCAAGAGGGTGGATAGATTAAGAATGTCACGGGCTAGTTATTGAAGTGTGAGTCGACCTGAATATGGTGAAGGCTCTAACTTCCATATCTCGTTATATATATATATATATATATATATATATATATATATATATATATATATATATATATATATATATATATATATATATATATATATATATATATATATATATATATATATTATTAAATATGACCGAAAAAGTAAGATTAATAATTCTAACACGAATTTTCTCAATCTATGTGTGTGTAAAGTCATTGAAAATGTAATAAGTTTTACGAAACGCGCTCAAGTGTCGCGTCAGACTAGAAATAAAAATGAATTTTGGAGAATTGATTTTTGAATTACCTCCAACAGTGAAAAGAAATGTACGAAAGATTGAGAAAATTCGTGTTAGAATTATTAAACTTACTTTTTCGGTCATATTTAATAATATATGTCTACAGGAAAGACTGCTACCAAAATATACTAATATATATATATATATATATATATATATATATATATATATATATATATATATATATATATATATATATATAAGCCTATACTTGCATAAACCACAAGTGAAGATAAACAATCTTTGGACAACACCCACCAGTGGGACTCGAACCCAGAAAGCACAACTACCTTCCAGTAGCTGGCATAACTAGTATGCTTTAACCCACTACGCCATCAGACCTTACAAAAGAAGTAGATAGTTCGAGATATATATCTCAAACATCTCTACCTCCCGAAGGCACCAGATGAGTGAGGGGTCAATCTGCATTTTTCGTCAAGCCACTGTCAATGTGAGAGAACTCGTGTCCAGCTTATAAGCCTATACTTGCATAAACCACAAGTGAAGATAAACAATCTTTGGACAACACCCACCAGTGGGACTCGAACCCAGAAAGCACAACTACCTTCCAGTAGCTGGCATAACTAGTATGCTTTAACCCACTACGCCATCAGACCTTACAAAAGAAGTAGATAGTTCGAGATATATATCTCAAACATCTCTACCTCCCGAAGGCACCAGATGAGTGAGGGGTCAATCTGCATTTTTCGTCAAGCCACTGTCAATGTGAGAGAACTCGTGTCCAGCTTATAAGCCTATACTTGCATAAACCACAAGTGAAGATAAACAATCTTTGGACAACACCCACCAGTGGGACTCGAACCCAGAAAGCACAACTACCTTCCAGTAGCTGGCATAACTAGTATGCTTTAACCCACTACGCCATCAGACCTTACAAAAGAAGTAGATAGTTCGAGATATATATCTCAAACATCTCTACCTCCCGAAGGCACCAGATGAGTGAGGGGTCAATCTGCATTTTTCGTCAAGCCACTGTCAATGTGAGAGAACTCGTGTCCAGCTTATAAGCCTATACTTGCATAAACCACAAGTGAAGATAAACAATCTTTGGACAACACCCACCAGTGGGACTCGAACCCAGAAAGCACAACTACCTTCCAGTAGCTGGCATAACTAGTATGCTTTAACCCACTACGCCATCAGACCTTACAAAAGAAGTAGATAGTTCGAGATATATATCTCAAACATCTCTACCTCCCGAAGGCACCAGATGAGTGAGGGGTCAATCTGCATTTTTCGTCAAGCCACTGTCAATGTGAGAGAACTCGTGTCCAGCTTATAAGCCTATACTTGCATAAACCACAAGTGAAGATAAACAATCTTTGGACAACACCCACCAGTGGGACTCGAACCCAGAAAGCACAACTACCTTCCAGTAGCTGGCATAACTAGTATGCTTTAACCCACTACGCCATCAGACCTTACAAAAGAAGTAGATAGTTCGAGATATATATCTCAAACATCTCTACCTCCCGAAGGCACCAGATGAGTGAGGGGTCAATCTGCATTTTACGTCAAGCCACTGTCAATGTGAGAGAACTCGTGTCCAGCTTATAAGCCTATACTTGCATAAACCACAAGTGAAGATAAACAATCTTTGGACAACACCCACCAGTGGGACTCGAACCCAGAAAGCACAACTACCTTCCAGTAGCTGGCATAACTAGTATGCTTTAACCCACTACGCCATCAGACCTTACAAAAGAAGTAGATAGTTCGAGATATATATCTCAAACATCTCTACCTCCCGAAGGCACCAGATGAGTGAGGGGTCAATCTGCATTTTTCGTCAAGCCACTGTCAATGTGAGAGAACTCGTGTCCAGCTTATAAGCCTATACTTGCATAAACCACAAGTGAAGATAAACAATCTTTGGACAACACCCACCAGTGGGACTCGAACCCAGAAAGCACAACTACCTTCCAGTAGCTGGCATAACTAGTATGCTTTAACCCACTACGCCATCAGACCTTACAAAAGAAGTAGATAGTTCGAGATATATATCTCAAACATCTCTACCTCCCGAAGGCACCAGATGAGTGAGGGGTCAATCTGCATTTTTCGTCAAGCCACTGTCAATGTGAGAGAACTCGTGTCCAGCTTATAAGCCTATACTTGCATAAACCACAAGTGAAGATAAACAATCTTTGGACAACACCCACCAGTGGGACTCGAACCCAGAAAGCACAACTACCTTCCAGTAGCTGGCATAACTAGTATGCTTTAACCCACTACGCCATCAGACCTTACAAAAGAAGTAGATAGTTCGAGATATATATCTCAAACATCTCTACCTCCCGAAGGCACCAGATGAGTGAGGGGTCAATCTGCATTTTTCGTCAAGCCACTGTCAATGTGAGAGAACTCGTGTCCAGCTTATAAGCCTATACTTGCATAAACCACAAGTGAAGATAAACAATCTTTGGACAACACCCACCAGTGGGACTCGAACCCAGAAAGCACAACTACCTTCCAGTAGCTGGCATAACTAGTATGCTTTAACCCACTACGCCATCAGACCTTACAAAAGAAGTAGATAGTTCGAGATATATATCTCAAACATCTCTACCTCCCGAAGGCACCAGATGAGTGAGGGGTCAATCTGCATTTTTCGTCAAGCCACTGTCAATGTGAGAGAACTCGTGTCCAGCTTATAAGCCTATACTTGCATAAACCACAAGTGAAGATAAACAATCTTTGGACAACACCCACCAGTGGGACTCGAACCCAGAAAGCACAACTACCTTCCAGTAGCTGGCATAACTAGTATGCTTTAACCCACTACGCCATCAGACCTTACAAAAGAAGTAGATAGTTCGAGATATATATCTCAAACATCTCTACCTCCCGAAGGCACCAGATGAGTGAGGGGTCAATCTGCATTTTTCGTCAAGCCACTGTCAATGTGAGAGAACTCGTGTCCAGCTTATAAGCCTATACTTGCATAAACCACAAGTGAAGATAAACAATCTTTGGACAACACCCACCAGTGGGACTCGAACCCAGAAAGCACAACTTCCTTCCAGTAGCTGGCATAACTAGTATGCTTTAACCCACTACGCCATCAGACCTTACAAAAGAAGTAGATAGTTCGAGATATATATCTCAAACATCTCTACCTCCCGAAGGCACCAGATGAGTGAGGGGTCAATCTGCATTTTTCGTCAAGCCACTGTCAATGTGAGAGAACTCGTGTCCAGCTTATAAGCCTATACTTGCATAAACCACAAGTGAAGATAAACAATCTTTGGACAACACCCACCAGTGGGACTCGAACCCAGAAAGCACAACTACCTTCCAGTAGCTGGCATAACTAGTATGCTTTAACCCACTACGCCATCAGACCTTACAAAAGAAGTAGATAGTTCGAGATATATATCTCAAACATCTCTACCTCCCGAAGGCACCAGATGAGTGAGGGGTCAATCTGCATTTTTCGTCAAGCCACTGTCAATGTGAGAGAACTCGTGTCCAGCTTATAAGCCTATACTTGCATAAACCACAAGTGAAGATAAACAATCTTTGGACAACACCCACCAGTGGGACTCGAACCCAGAAAGCACAACTACCTTCCAGTAGTTGTGCTAGTAAAGCATACTAGTTATGCCAGCTACTGGAAGGTAGTTGTGCTTTCTGGGTTCGAGTCCCACTGGTGGGTGTTGTCCAAAGATTGTTTATCTTCACTTGTGGTTTATGCAAGTATAGGCTTATAAGCTGGACACGAGTTCTCTCACATTGACAGTGGCTTGACGAAAAATGCAGATTGACCCCTCACTCATCTGGTGCCTTCGGGAAGTAGAGATGTTTGAGATATATATCTCGAACTATCTACTTCTTTTGTAAGGTCTGATGGCGTAGTGGGTTAAAGTATACTAGTTATGCCAGCTACTGGAAGGTAGTTGTGCTTTCTGGGTTCGAGTCCCACTGGTGGGTGTTGTCCAAAGATTGTTTATCTTCACTTGTGGTTTATGCAAGTATTGGCTTATAAGCTGGACACGAGTTCTCTCACATTGACAGTGGCTTGACGAAAAATGCAGATTGACCCCTCACTCATCTGGTGCCTTCGGGAGGTAGAGATGTTTGAGATATATATCTCGAACTATCTACTTCTTTTGTAAGGTCTGATGGCGTAGTGGGTTAAAGCATACTAGTTATGCCAGCTACTGGAAGGTAGTTGTGCTTTCTGGGTTCGAGTCCCACTGGTGGGTGTTGTCCAAAGATTGTTTATCTTCACTTGTGGTTTATGCAAGTATAGGCTTATAAGCTGGACACGAGTTCTCTCACATTGACAGTGGCTTGACGAAAAATGCAGATTGACCCCTCACTCATCTGGTGCCTTCGGGAGGTAGAGATGTTTGAGATATATATCTCGAACTATCTACTTCTTTTGTAAGGTCTGATGGCGTAGTGGGTTAAAGCATACTAGTTATGCCAGCTACTGGAAGGTAGTTGTGCTTTCTGGGTTCGAGTCCCACTGGTGGGTGTTGTCCAAAGATTGTTTATCTTCACTTGTGGTTTATGCAAGTATAGGCTTATAAGCTGGACACGAGTTCTCTCACATTGACAGTGGCTTGACGAAAAATGCAGATTGACCCCTCACTCATCTGGTGCCTTCGGGAGGTAGAGATGTTTGAGATATATATCTCGAACTATCTACTTCTTTTGTAAGGTCTGATGGCGTAGTGGGTTAAAGCATACTAGTTATGCCAGCTACTGGAAGGTAGTTGTGCTTTCTGGGTTCGAGTCCCACTGGTGGGTGTTGTCCAAAGATTGTTTATCTTCACTTGTGGTTTATGCAAGTATAGGCTTATAAGCTGGACACGAGTTCTCTCACATTGACAGTGGCTTGACGAAAAATGCAGATTGACCCCTCACTCATCTGGTGCCTTCGGGAGGTAGAGATGTTTGAGATATATATCTCGAACTATCTACTTCTTTTGTAAGGTCTGATGGCGTAGTGGGTTAAAGCATACTAGTTATGCCAGCTACTGGAAGGTAGTTGTGCTTTCTGGGTTCGAGTCCCACTGGTGGGTGTTGTCCAAAGATTGTTTATCTTCACTTGTGGTTTATGCAAGTATAGGCTTATAAGCTGGACACGAGTTCTCTCACATTGACAGTGGCTTGACGAAAAATGCAGATTGACCCCTCACTCATCTGGTGCCTTCGGGAGGTAGAGATGTTTGAGATATATATCTCGAACTATCTACTTCTTTTGTAAGGTCTGATGGCGTAGTGGGTTAAAGCATACTAGTTATGCCAGCTACTGGAAGGTAGTTGTGCTTTCTGGGTTCGAGTCCCACTGGTGGGTGTTGTCCAAAGATTGTTTATCTTCACTTGTGGTTTATGCAAGTATAGGCTTATAAGCTGGACACGAGTTCTCTCACATTGACAGTGGCTTGACGAAAAATGCAGATTGACCCCTCACTCATCTGGTGCCTTCGGGAAGTAGAGATGTTTGAGATATATATCTCGAACTATCTACTTCTTTTGTAAGGTCTGATGGCGTAGTGGGTTAAAGCATACTAGTTATGCCAGCTGCTGGAAGGTAGTTGTGCTTTCTGGGTTCGAGTCCCACTGGTGGGTGTTGTCCAAAGATTGTTTATCTTCACTTGTGGTTTATGCAAGTATAGGCTTATAAGCTGGACACGAGTTCTCTCACATTGACAGTGGCTTGACGAAAAATGCAGATTGACCCCTCACTCATCTGGTGCCTTCGGGAGGTAGAGATGTTTGAGATATATATCTCGAACTATCTACTTCTTTTGTAAGGTCTGATGGCGTAGTGGGTTAAAGCATACTAGTTATGCCAGCTACTGGAAGGTAGTTGTGCTTTCTGGGTTCGAGTCCCACTGGTGGGTGTTGTCCAAAGATTGTTTATCTTCACTTGTGGTTTATGCAAGTATAGGCTTATAAGCTGGACACGAGTTCTCTCACATTGACAGTGGCTTGACGAAAAATGCAGATTGACCCCTCACTCATCTGGTGCCTTCGGGAGGTAGAGATGTTTGAGATATATATCTCGAACTATCTACTTCTTTTGTAAGGTCTGATGGCGTAGTGGGTTAAAGCATACTAGTTATGCCAGCTACTGGAAGGTAGTTGTGCTTTCTGGGTTCGAGTCCCACTGGTGGGTGTTGTCCAAAGATTGTTTATCTTCACTTGTGGTTTATGCAAGTATAGGCTTATAAGCTGGACACGAGTTCTCTCACATTGACAGTGGCTTGACGAAAAATGCAGATTGACCCCTCACTCATCTGGTGCCTTCGGGAGGTAGAGATGTTTGAGATATATATCTCGAACTATCTACTTCTTTTGTAAGGTCTGATGGCGTAGTGGGTTAAAGCATACTAGTTATGCCAGCTACTGGAAGGTAGTTGTGCTTTCTGGGTTCGAGTCCCACTGGTGGGTGTTGTCCAAAGATTGTTTATCTTCACTTGTGGTTTATGCAAGTATAGGCTTATAAGCTGGACACGAGTTCTCTCACATTGACAGTGGCTTGACGAAAAATGCAGATTGACCCCTCACTCATCTGGTGCCTTCGGGAGGTAGAGATGTTTGAGATATATATCTCGAACTATCTACTTCTTTTGTAAGGTCTGATGGCGTAGTGGGTTAAAGCATACTAGTTATGCCAGCTACTGGAAGGTAGTTGTGCTTTCTGGGTTCGAGTCCCACTGGTGGGTGTTGTCCAAAGATTGTTTATCTTCACTTGTGGTTTATGCAAGTATAGGCTTATAAGCTGGACACGAGTTCTCTCACATTGACAGTGGCTTGACGAAAAATGCAGATTGACCCCTCACTCATCTGGTGCCTTCGGGAGGTAGAGATGTTTGAGATATATATCTCGAACTATCTACTTCTTTTGTAAGGTCTGATGGCGTAGTGGGTTAAAGCATACTAGTTATGCCAGCTACTGGAAGGTAGTTGTGCTTTCTGGGTTCGAGTCCCACTGGTGGGTGTTGTCCAAAGATTGTTTATCTTCACTTGTGGTTTATGCAAGTATAGGCTTATAAGCTGGACACGAGTTCTCTCACATTGACAGTGGCTTGACGAAAAATGCAGATTGACCCCTCACTCATCTGGTGCCTTCGGGAAGTAGAGATGTTTGAGATATATATCTCGAACTATCTACTTCTTTTGTAAGGTCTGATGGCGTAGTGGGTTAAAGCATACTAGTTATGCCAGCTACTGGAAGGTAGTTGTGCTTTCTGGGTTCGAGTCCCACTGGTGGGTGTTGTCCAAAGATTGTTTATCTTCACTTGTGGTTTATGCAAGTATAGGCTTATAAGCTGGACACGAGTTCTCTCACATTGACAGTGGCTTGACGAAAAATGCAGATTGACCCCTCACTCATCTGGTGCCTTCGGGAGGTAGAGATGTTTGAGATATATATCTCGAACTATCTACTTCTTTTGTAAGGTCTGATGGCGTAGTGGGTTAAAGCATACTAGTTATGCCAGCTACTGGAAGGTAGTTGTGCTTTCTGGGTTCGAGTCCCACTGGTGGGTGTTGTCCAAAGATTGTTTATCTTCACTTGTGGTTTATGCAAGTATAGGCTTATAAGCTGGACACGAGTTCTCTCACATTGACAGTGGCTTGACGAAAAATGCAGATTGACCCCTCACTCATCTGGTGCCTTCGGGAGGTAGAGATGTTTGAGATATATATCTCGAACTATCTACTTCTTTTGTAAGGTCTGATGGCGTAGTGGGTTAAAGCATACTAGTTATGCCAGCTACTGGAAGGTAGTTGTGCTTTCTGGGTTCGAGTCCCACTGGTGGGTGTTGTCCAAAGATTGTTTATCTTCACTTGTGGTTTATGCAAGTATAGGCTTATAAGCTGGACACGAGTTCTCTCACATTGACAGTGGCTTGACGAAAAATGCAGATTGACCCCTCACTCATCTGGTGCCTTCGGGAGGTAGAGATGTTTGAGATATATATCTCGAACTATCTACTTCTTTTGTAAGGTCTGATGGCGTAGTGGGTTAAAGCATACTAGTTATGCCAGCTACTGGAAGGTAGTTGTGCTTTCTGGGTTCGAGTCCCACTGGTGGGTGTTGTCCAAAGATTGTTTATCTTCACTTGTGGTTTATGCAAGTATAGGCTTATAAGCTGGACACGAGTTCTCTCACATTGACAGTGGCTTGACGAAAAATGCAGATTGACCCCTCACTCATCTGGTGCCTTCGGGAGGTAGAGATGTTTGAGATATATATCTCGAACTATCTACTTCTTTTGTAAGGTCTGATGGCGTAGTGGGTTAAAGCATACTAGTTATGCCAGCTACTGGAAGGTAGTTGTGCTTTCTGGGTTCGAGTCCCACTGGTGGGTGTTGTCCAAAGATTGTTTATCTTCACTTGTGGTTTATGCAAGTATAGGCTTATAAGCTGGACACGAGTTCTCTCACATTGACAGTGGCTTGACGAAAAATGCAGATTGACCCCTCACTCATCTGGTGCCTTCGGGAGGTAGAGATGTTTGAGATATATATCTCGAACTATCTACTTCTTTTGTAAGGTCTGATGGCGTAGTGGGTTAAAGCATACTAGTTATGCCAGCTACTGGAAGGTAGTTGTGCTTTCTGGGTTCGAGTCCCACTGGTGGGTGTTGTCCAAAGATTGTTTATCTTCACTTGTGGTTTATGCAAGTATAGGCTTATAAGCTGGACACGAGTTCTCTCACATTGACAGTGGCTTGACGAAAAATGCAGATTGACCCCTCACTCATCTGGTGCCTTCGGGAGGTAGAGATGTTTGAGATATATATCTCGAACTATCTACTTCTTTTGTAAGGTCTGATGGCGTAGTGGGTTAAAGCATACTAGTTATGCCAGCTACTGGAAGGTAGTTGTGCTTTCTGGGTTCGAGTCCCACTGGTGGGTGTTGTCCAAAGATTGTTTATCTTCACTTGTGGTTTATGCAAGTATAGGCTTATAAGCTGGACACGAGTTCTCTCACATTGACAGTGGCTTGACGAAAAATGCAGATTGACCCCTCACTCATCTGGTGCCTTCGGGAGGTAGAGATGTTTGAGATATATATCTCGAACTATCTACTTCTTTTGTAAGGTCTGATGGCGTAGTGTGTTAAAGCATACTAGTTATGCCAGCTACTGGAAGGTAGTTGTGCTTTCTGGGTTCGAGTCCCACTGGTGGGTGTTGTCCAAAGATTGTTTATCTTCACTTGTGGTTTATGCAAGTATAGGCTTATAAGCTGGACACGAGTTCTCTCACATTGACAGTGGCTTGACGAAAAATGCAGATTGACCCCTCACTCATCTGGTGCCTTCGGGAGGTAGAGATGTTTGAGATATATATCTCGAACTATCTACTTCTTTTGTAAGGTCTGATGGCGTAGTGGGTTAAAGCATACTAGTTATGCCAGCTACTGGAAGGTAGTTGTGCTTTCTGGGTTCGAGTCCCACTGGTGGGTGTTGTCCAAAGATTATATATATATATATATATATATACATTGACATTGTCATATATATATATATATATATATATTGTTACGGCCCTGGCGGGACGCAACGGGGTTCTTACTCTGGTGTAGTTAGAGGAAGATATATATCCGGCCCCAAGCCAGTAGAGGCTATCAAGGGATGCGATCCGTGACGCAAGTAACTAAAAGGGGAAGGGAAATAAAGGCAAAAACTTAATATAATATATTGACCACCACCAATAAATATATAAGATATAAAAGGAGTACACAGGGGGAGGGGTATTAATACTATGCAAGGGGCTTATTCACTGTAGTCTTCTGCTGAAGACTCTGGTGCCACACCACTTCCGGTGCCGATTCCTTGGTGCTTTCTTCGTGGCCTCAAGACGTGTCCACTGAGAACGCCGAGTCTACCCTGGCCACAGGTCAGCCACAACACAGGTCCACTGGGGGCACCGTCGTGGAGGCCGTCAACCACACGTCCAGCAGGTCTGCTGGCAGGTACTGAGCCAACAAGGCTGGTACGGCCACTCCACGCACGATAAAAGGGGTACGCCCTAGACAGGAGTCTCGTGTGATATCACCAATCACCCTCCTGTCCTCAATACCCCAGTGGATTATCGTCTCCAACCGTCGGTCCCGGGTAAATCCTTTCACTGCCACTCCACTGGCAGGCTTAACACACCACAGTGTTCTTCCGGGGGGACGACGTCACGACAGCTGCAGCAAACTTCACTGTATGGAGACTGGCTGCCTCGGGTAGACTGACTCCACCTTCAACTCAGTGGTCCCAGGTCGGCTCTGTAAGCAGACACGTCATTAATAACCGGGACACTAATACACCACACTCACAGGCTCAGATACAAACGCCCGACATATCCACTCCCTAGATGGCGCTGTCGTCGGAGCACCACCTCACCAGAGGTCAGGAGCGGCGGTGTTGAGCGCTGAACCAGACTGGAAACTGGTCCTCGAGGCCAGTACACGCTGTCCTCACTAGGTGTCGTCGTTCGTTTGGCGGGGGTTTCGGGAGCTGACCCACAGATGGCGTGTTTGTCACTGCTCCAGGCACGGACGCTGGATCCGGGTTCGTAACATATATATATATATATATATATATATATATATATATATATATATATATATATATATATATATATATATATATATATATATATATATATATATATATATATATATATATATATATTAAGTGCTTGAGGTGGGCTTAAACCCTCCGGGTGTTACTTAGCCACAACTTGTCGTCAAGGCTGTGCTCGTCCGAGGCGCGGCCAGGGACGCATTGTAACAGTTAATCTGTCTGTTCTAAATTGGCATTTTCTCATGCATAAATTAGTATGATATACTTAATTTGTGTATAGAGATATAGGCCTATGGAGGTTTTGTTTTCATGTTTTGTCATTATCAACGTTGGTGAAGCATTTGGAGAGGCGCGGTTCGAACCTAAGACTTGAGTGAGACAGTGTTCGAGATAGATTGGAAAGTGAAGGAAAGACCCAGTGTAGAGTCTTGGGACTCGTCTTGTCTTGGTCTTGGTCTTGGTCTTGTCTTGGTACTAGGGACTCGGCCAGGGACTCGGCCAGGGTTTCGGCCAGGGACTCGGCCAGGGTTTCGGCCAGGGACTCGCCGAGGGACTCGGCAAGGGTTTCGGCCAGAGACTCGGCCAGGGTCTCGGCCAGGGACTCGGCCAGGGACTCGGCAAGGGTTTCGGCCAGAGACTCGGCCAGGGTCTCGGCCAGGGTCTCGGCCAGGGACTCGGCCAGGGACTTGCCCCGATCTCGAACACTTCAAAGTCTGTTCATATACGAATTAATGACCTCAGTTAATCTGACTTCATTAGTAGATACTATATAGTAGGTCCGATTAACCGTAAAATTATTATTTTATTATGAAGTTAAATTAGCTAATCATATTAATTCGTATAAGCAGAGACCTTGTGGAATTCGAGGGGGTGGGGGTGGGGGGGGAGTAACAATGAGAATTTACCATTCATGTGAGGTTTCGCCGTCCCTTGGAGTGTCGCTTGGAGAGTCCCTCGGAGAGTCCCTTGGAGAGTCCCTTGGAGAGTCCCTTGGAGAGTCCCTCGGAGAGCTCCTTGGAGAGTCCCTCGGAGAGTCCCTCGGAAAGTCCCTCGGAGAGTCCCTCGGAAAGTCCCTCGGAGAGTCCCTTGGAAAGTCCCTCGGAGAGTCCCTCGGAGAGTCCCTTGGAAAGTCCCTCGGAGAGTCCCTCGGAGAGTCCCTTGGAAAGTCCCTCGGAGAGTCCCTTGGAAAGTCCCTCGGAGAGTCCCTCGGAGAGTCCCTCGGAGAGTCCCTCGGAGAGTCCCTTGGAAAGTCCCTCGGAGAGTCCCTCGGAGAGTCCCTCGGAAAGTCCCTTGGAGAGTCCCTCGGAGAGTCCCTTTGAGAGTCCCTCGGAGAGTCCCTTTGAGAGTCCCTTGGAGAGTCCATTTGAGAGTCCCTCGGAGAGTCCCTCGGAGAGTCCCTTGGAAAGTCCCTCGGAGAGTCCCTCGGAGAGTCCCTCGGAGAGTCCCTCGGAGAGTCCCTTGGGAGCATAATGACAACAACGTCTAATTATTTAGGCCAAGTGAGACGCTCCGTCAGACGTATTATCGCAAGCTCTTAGAACCTTGTTCATCCAGTTACAGTCCCGCTCCTGTGCCGCTAAAGTCCACTACGGGCTCACCATATCCCGAGCTACTTGGACCTTTTGGTTCCCAGTAGCTGAATCTAAAGCAACAACCTTGTCCATTACGGGCTATTCATGCCCGTGCCACCTCTGGGGTGGCTTAATCTTCATCAATCAATCAAATCTTATTGAGAACATTGAAAACTGCAGTGTACTATACTCAGGGTATACTCAGGGTGCAGTTTACTATACTGCACCCTGGGAAAGGATGTTAATCACCTAACCTAACTCACGTTAGGTAATTAGGTTCTGTTGCCAATTATTTGTATTTGTAGTACGTGGGTGTTGACATATGTGTGATTCGAACCGAAGTTTTCAGCGAAGCACTGTTCGAACGTCATCAGGTGTGTGAAAGCCGCTTTTCATTGCCACGGAGCCAAAACACCTAAGCTGACCTACCCTACTATAGGCCAGATAAATCACAAAATTGCTTTAGCAATTTTGTGTATTGCTGTGTATTTTACGTATTACGCAATTTTGTGTATTTTAAATGTGGCACTTAATATCCTTTAAGTTTTTTCCTCATTTCAGTACCTAAGCTCCTAAGTTTTGTATCAGTCTCCCATGAGACGCTCACCATCTTTTGTTTTCAAAGTAAACAAACTGATTACAGAGAACCAATTTTTTAAGGGGGGGAAGGGGGGACTGAGGAAAAACTGAGAAGCGTTGAAAGCACTCTGATTTGTGTTGCTATGATGAATTCTAAAGGCCGTGGAGGCTTGTCAATAGAAGTAAGGATCTTGCAGTGATAGATATCGACTACGGCGAAGATGTGGCTCCTCCACCTGCCCAGGCAACGTCGGGTACCCCCGGTTATAGAAACAATTATATATAAACATTCAAGCTTGAAACCATCCGCCATCCATGCATTTATTTATTTATTTATTAATCCATCCATAAATCCATATCATATAACTATTCGTTTATCTAGTAATCCATCTATGAATACATCAATCCAACCCTACAAATATCCATCCAATTGCCCATCACCGAATCCATCAGAACATCTATTTAGCCACCCATCCATTCATCCACTCCATCTCAGCTCCATACAGTTAAAATATATTAAGTGGTGTCCACACTCAACAGACGAACCAGAAAACCGGAATATTTGCTTATATCTATTGAGTTTTACACTGAGCCAGAGTTGTGTAAAACAGGAGAGAGAGAGAGAGAGAGAGAGAGAGAGAGAGAGAGAGAGAGAGAGAGAGAGAGAGAGAGAGAGAGAGAGAGAGAGAGAGAGAGAGAGAGAGAGAGAGAGACAGAGAGAGAGAGAGAATACCATGCACACTATTTCACAGGATCCCGCTTTAGAGCCGATCCTGGTAATCCGTCCTGACGCGCCAAGCTGACTCCACAACCCCCCCAAAACAAAAACACACACACACAAAAAAAAAAAACGCTGAAAGCACACACACACACACACACACACACACACACACACACACACACACACACACACACACACACACACTGTGAGTACAGGTGAGTATTTATATTAGGTGAGTACACTCACACACACACACACACAACAACAGCAGCATTTGACGAATCGACTGACGATGCGCTTTTGTTCCCAACACAGGATCAACAAATTTAAATAAACAAAAAACTATTACAAATTTTCTTCCGGCGTTATTTTTTTTTAGGCTTCAGTTCAACAATACCCGTCGCGAGCTACGATACCTGTCATATAATGTTCTTCACCATAGTGTTCTTCAACACAGTGTTCTTCACCATAGTGTTCTTCAACATAGTGTTCTTCACCATAGTGTTCTTCAACACAGTGTTCTTCAACAGTGTGTTCTTCAACAGTGTGTTCTTCAACAGTGTTCTACACCACAGTGTTCTTTAACAGTGTGTTCTTCAACAGTGTGTTCTTCAACAGTGTTCTACACCACAGTGTTCTACACCAGTGGCACAGATGGTGTTCAGTAACAGGGAGAGTTCTTGGCTGACGTTCCTGAAGGTTGGTCTCGTCAGCCTTGCATACGACGCTGATGCTAACTAGTTAATTGTATTCACTATTTGTGCCTGCGGGATCGAGCTGTTAGCTCTTAGACCCCGACTTTCTAACCAATCTATGTTTTTCCTCTAGTATATGTCTACTACACAAATTACTCTCTAACACACGCACACACACACCCCACTCCCCCCCCCCCCCCCAGGAAGCAGCCCGTAACCGCTGTCTTACTCCCAGGTACCTGTTTACTGCTAGGTGGACAGGGGCATCAGGGTGAAAGAAACTGTCCATTTGTTTCCGCCTCCACTGGGAGTCGAAGCCGGGCCCTTACGCATACGACTCCCCGAGGGTCTCCACTCAGCCGCGAGGCTCCAGAGTTGTACTCACCTAGTTGTGCTTGCGGGGGTTGAGCTCTGGCTCTTTGGTCCCGCCACTCAACCGTCAATCAACTGGTGTACAGATTCCTGAGCCTATTGGACTCTATCATATCTATACTTGAAACTGTGTATGGAGTCAGCCTCCACCACATCACTGCCTAATGCATTCCATTTGTCAACCACTCTGACACTAAAACAGTTCTTTCTAATATCTCTGTGGCTCATTTGGGCACTCAGTTTCCACCTGTGTCCCCCTTGTGCTTGTGCCCCTTGTGTTAAATAGCCTGTCTTTATCTACCCTATCAATTCCCTTGAGAATCTTGAATGTAGTGATCATGTCCCCCCTAACTCTTCTGTCTTCCAATAGGAAGACAGAAGTGTGTGTGTGTGTGTGTGTGTGTGTGTGTGTGTGTGTGTGTGTGTGTGTGTGTGTGTGTGTGTACTCACCTAGTTGTACTCACCTAGTTGTGTCTGCAGGATCGAGCATTGACTCTTGGATCCCGCCTTTCGAGCATCGGTTGCTTACAGCAATGACTCCTGTCCCATTTCCCTATCATACCTGGTTTTAAAATTATGAATAGTATTTGCTTCCACAACCTGTTCCTGAAGTGCATTCCATTTCCCCACTACTCTCACGCTAAAAGAAAACTTCCTAACATCTCTGTGACTCATCTGAGTTTCAAGCTTCCATCCATGTCCTCTCGTTCTGTTACTATTCCGTGTGAACATTTCGTCTATGTCCACTCTGTCAATTCCTCTGAGTATCTTATACGTTCCTATCATGTCCCCCCTCTCCCTTCTTCTTTCTAGTGTCGTAAGGCACAGTTCCCTCAGGCGCTCTTCATACCCCATCCCTCGTAGCTCTGGGACGAGTCTCGTTGCAAACCTCTGAACCTTTTCCAGTTTCATTATATGCTTCTTCAGATGGGGACTCCATGATGAGGCGGCATACTCTAAGACTGGCCTTACGTAGGCAGTGTAAAGCGCCCTAAATGCCTCCTTACTTAGGTTTCTGTGTGTGTGTGTGTGTGTGTGTTTTCTCATTTACAAGATTATAATTGTGTAATAGGATAATTAATGGGGCTGGTTGCTTCATTCAAATAGGGGGGGGGATGCTTAAATACTATGAATGATCGTTATTAATTGTGGGGTGATTTATTTGTTATATATATATATATATATATATATATATATATATATATATATATATATATATATATATATATATATATATATATATATATATATATGTCGTATCTAGTAGCCAGAATGCACTTCTCAGCCTACTATGCAAGGCCAGATTTGCCTAATAAGCCAAGTTTTCCTGAATTAAAATATTTTCTCTAATTTTTTTCTTATGAAATGATAAAGCTACCCATTTCATAATGTATGAGGTCAATTTTTTTTTATTGGAGTTAAAATTAACGTAGATATGTGACCGAACCTAACCAACCCTACCTAACCTAACCTAACCTATCTTTATAGGTTAGGTTAGGTTAGGTAGCCGAAAAAGTTAGGTTAGGTTAGGTAGCCGAAAAAGTTAGGTTAGGTTAGGTTAGGTAGGTTAGGTAGTCGAAAAAACATTAATTCATGAAAACTTGGCTTATTAGGCAAATCGGGCGTTGCATAGTAGGCTGAGAAGTGCGTTCTGGCTACTAGGTACGACATATATGTATATATATATATATATATATATATATATATATATATATATATATATATATATATATATATATATATATACATATATATATATATATATATATATATATATATATATATATATATATATATATATATATATATATATATATATATATATATATATATATATATATATATATATATGGTGTTTTTTCTGGAGGGAGACAGCAAATCCTGAACTCGCTTGCATATCCTGCTGGGGAAAAACATATCCCTGTGATCTGGCTTGGTGTTTTTTTTAGTTTAGGGGTGGGTGGGGGGTGGGGGGTATGTTGTTGTGCTCGCACGCGCATACAAACACACGCGCGCGCATACATATACACGCCCAGTGGAGCCCAGTAGGCTCAGGAATCTGTACATTAGTTGATAGATAGTTGAGAGGCGGGACCAAAGAGTCACAGCTCAACCCCCCACAAGCACAGCTAGGTGAGTACAAGTAGGTGAGTACACACACACACACACACACACACACACACACACACACACACACACACACACACACACACACACACACACACACACACACACACACACACACAACGTTCGGGGTTCGATTCTCGGCTAAGACAGAACAAAATGAGCGGTTTCTTTCATCTGATTTCTCTGTTTACCTAGCCGTGAATAAGTCCCTGTTAAATTGCTGTTGTGGGCAATCTGTCTCGTGAAAGAGAGAGAGAGAGAGAGAGAGAGAGAGAGAGAGAGAGAGAGAGAGAGAGAGAGAGAGAGAGAGAGAGAGAGAGAGAGAATCAATACATTCAATAACACATAGTACAAACAAATAAATAAACACACACACACACACACAAACAAACAAACAAACACACAAACAAACACACACACCCTCCACAACTTAATTAACCACCTTCGCAAACCGCAAGAAGAAAAGTTTACAAAAATATTTAAAAAAAAAAGTCGGTTGCGTAAATTTTCAAACGTGTGGCATTTTCAACGGTTTTCTTCTTTTTTCTCTCTCTCTCTTTGGGCGGTGATGAGAGAAGAGGATGCAGAGAAGACGGGAACACTATATTTACGGAAACATGGAAAGCGGATGAGAGAGAGAGAGAGAGAGAGAGAGAGAGAGAGAGAGAGAGAGAGAGAGAGAGAGAGAGAGAGAGAGAGAGAGAGAGAGAGAGAAATGATTGTGTGTATTCACCTATTTGTGCCTGCAGGTTCGAGCTGTTAGCTCTTGGACCCTCTCTATATACTCACCTAGTTGTGCTTGCGGGGGTTGAGCTCTGGCTCTTTGGTCCCGCCTCTCAACCGTCAATCAACAGGTGTACAGGTTCCTGAGCCTACTGGGCTCTATCATATCTACACTTGAAACTGTGTATGGAGTAAGCCTCCACCACATCACTGCCTAATGCATTTCATTTGTCAACCACTCTGACACTAAAAAAGTTATTTCTAATATCTCTGTGGCTCATTTGGGCACTCAGTTTCGACCTGTGTCCCCTAGTGTGTGTGCCCTTGTGTTAAACAGCCTGTCTTTACACACTACACACACCAGTTGATTGACAATTGAGAGGCGGGACGAAAGAGCCGAGGCTCATCCCTCGCAAGTGCAACTAGGTGAGTACAACTAGGTGATTACACCCCACCCACAGTCGGGAGTAGACGGAAACTCACTATCATGGGTAAAGAATTACCCGACAGATAGGTGTCAGATAGTGACAGTGAGGGGCGAGGAGTGGGACTGTCGTAAACAAGCGGGGTGCCTCAGGGATCGGTGCTGGGTCCCATACTATTCCTCATTATGTAAATGACTTGACTGCAGGAGCTGAATCTTTTTTTGTAGATGTTTCCAGATGATGCGAAACTGATTAGAAGAGTTGAGACAGATGGGGGTTGTAAGATTCTCCAGGATGATTTGAACAGGTTGCAGAGATGGTCCGATAAATGGCTGTTGGAGTTCAACAATAACAAGTGTTGGAAATGGGGGACAGGAGCCAGGAGACCAAAAGGCCAATATACAGTGAAGGGAAACTACCCCCCCTATAACATCTAGAGAAAAAAAACCTGTGAGTGGACATGACACTAAACCTAACTCCAGAGGCTCATATAAACAGAATAATGTCAGCCGCATACTCTACTCTGGCAAAAGTCAGAACATCCTTCAGAAACTTGAATAAGGAGGCTTTTAGATCACTGTGTGAGGTCAGTCTTAGAGTATGTCGCCCCATCGTGGAGCCCCATCTACAAAAAAAAATAAAACATAAGGAAGCTCAAAAAGGAGCAGAAATTTGCAACGAGACTCGTCCCAGAGCTGCGAGGGATGAGGTACGAAGACAAACCGAAGAAACTGATTGATTGATTGATGAAGATTAAGCCACCCAAGAGGTGGCACGGGCATGAATAGCCCGTAAGTGGTGGCCCTTTTGAGCCATTACCAGTATCAAGAGCTGATACTGGAGATCTGTGGAGGCGCGACTGCACCCTGCGTGACGGGAGATGTCTCCCGGACCAAGTGGTGACCAGATGGACCCGAAGAAACTAAACCTGACGACGTTATAAAGGAGAAGGGAGAGGTGGGGGACATGATGCCCGAAACGCTTTGCGTAATAGTGGCTTTAGGCATTGTATGTACTAGCTCTACCTATAAGTCAAACAATCCTTGTAAATATTTATTGTATGTATGTACCTTACCTAAATAAAATTGTATTGTATTGTATTGTATTGATACAGACGTATAAAATACTTAGAGGGTTGACAAGGTGGAAACAGAGGAATTGTTTACAGTGAATATCAACAGAACAAGGGGACATGGATGGAAGCTTGAGACTCAGATGTGTCATAGAGATGTTAGAAAGTTTTCTTTTAGCGTGAGGGAAGTGAGTCAATTGAATTACCTAAAGGAGCAGGTTGTAGAGCCGAACTCCATTCATAACTATAGAAGCATAACTATAGCCAGTGTCTCTATATATAATAGAGACACAGGCTAGGAGTCATTACATTAAACAACCAACTGCTAGAAAAGCGGGGTCCAAGAGCTGGAGCTCGATCCTGCAGGAACAAATAGGTAAGTACACACACACACACACACATGGGGAGGTCTGGTAGCTGAGTGAACAGCGCGCAGGACTCGTAATCTTGAAATTCCCGAAAGCACAACTATGTGAGTACAACTCGGTGAGTACACACAAAAATGGTCTGTGGAGCCTCACGGCTGAGTAGATAGCGCCTGGGGGGGGGGGAGTTGGCGTAGTCCTAATGGCCCAGGTTCGATTCCCTGCGGAGGCGGAAACATATAGGCAAAGTTTCATTCACCCTGATGCACCTGTTTACCTAGCCGTAAATTGTTACCTGGGAGTTAAATAGCTGCTTCTTGGGTGTGTGTGTGTGTGTTAGAGAGTAATATATGTAGTAGACATAATAGAGAAAAAATAAATTGGTTAGAAAGTTTGGGTATAAGAAGTAATAGCTCGATTCCGCAGATACAAATAGTAAATACTAAGGAAGACAGACAACGAGCGAGACAACCAAGTACACAGACAAACACACACACACAATCTCATGAAAACGCAGCCATAATGCAACCTACAGACACATGCAGTCTGGGAGACAGACAGCTGCAGCTAGACAGACATCCTGTCAATCAGCCAGGCTATCAGAGAATCAGGAAGCTAACCAGCTGTATTGACAGATTTACAACCAGACAGAAATAATACAACCGCAAATACGGTTGGCCACAAATAAATTTCGTAGAAGAATAAGAATGAAAACCAAATTATTGCTTACGTTAGACAGAAAAGCATAAAGTGTAACTCGCCGGCGGTCAAAGCTGAGGAACCACTTGAGGGCATCAAGGGCGACCCAGTGCGGCAAGGCACTATACGAACACCCTCAGATATCACAATCAATTTTATCGCGCCATCCCTCGCCTTGCCCCCTGAGCGACGCTCCTTCAACCTCGCGACGAGGGAAGGACGACACCGAGCAACGAAATCTGCGGCGATAATGCGAAGGGAATGAGAGATAAAACAAAGGCGAACGACTCTACGACCCCTCAACGACCACGCTGGAAGTGAAAACGGTTCCCCCGTGTGTATGTGTCTCTCTCGCTCTCAGGCGTCGGTGTCGCGCGACGGAAGGGAATGCAAAACCGGACGAAACGCAAGGGGAAACTCCTGAAAATCCGGGAGTTTTGTGTTCTCAGCCTCCTAATGAGGATCGCTCGGGATTAGAACGAGGGCCGTGAAAGCTCTTCAAATTGAATAATCCGCTATTCTTCATTTGCAAGATCAGTTCAAGAGGAATAAGTCAGGGGAATAAAAATGCCTAAGACGATTTTAAAACAATGGATGCCCCGTTTTTTTGGCAAGCACTCACAGCTCAGCGGAGCGAGGGAGGGTGGGAGAGTGGTGGGAGAGGGGTAGATGGGAGGGAGAGAGGGAGGGAAGGGAGAGGGGAGGAATGGGTTAAATCTCTGTGAAGTTTGGAATGGGGCGGGGCAGCGGGGACACCGGTTAAGAGGCAGGTGTCCCAGCGCCTGCATTGAACGTCGCCAATACATCTGTTGTCACCCCATACATCTAGGGTTCACCCATACCTCTATTGTCACCCCCCATACACCTGTTGTCACCCCCCATACACCTGTTGTCACCCCCCATACACCTGTTGTCACCCCCCATACACCTGTTGTCACCCTATACGCATGTTGTCACCCTCCCATACACCTGTTGTCACCTCATACACCTGTTGTCACCCCCATATACCTGTTGACAAGCATAGTCATACGTCACACATGTGTCATACGTCACACATGTGTCGTAAGCCATAAATACGCTAACTACCATTCAAGTGACGTCAGATATACAACTGCCGCCAACCACAACCACTCATCGTTAACAATTCACCCGTTCCATGAACCATTAAACAACCACGAGCTCTCTCTCTCTATGCTTTTCGGGGGGGTCTTAACAATTCGCTACTTGCAGGGTCGTCGTTCGATCCCCTATGGTCCAATTGGGTGGGTGCGGTTCCTTCACTCCGTTTTCACATCCCGGCTCTTTGTACTCCCCCCCCCCCCCCCCATATCCTCTTTGTCCTCATATCCCAGCTCCTTGTCCTCATATCCCAGCTCCTTGTCCTCATATCCCAGCTCCTTGTCCTCATATCCCAGCTTCTAGTCCTCATATCCCAGCTTCTAGTCCTCATATCCCAGCTTCTAGTCCTCATATCCCAGCTTCTAGTCCTCATATCCCAGCTCCTTGTCCTCATATCCCAGCTTCTAGTCCTCATATCCCAGCTTCTAGTCCTCATATCCCAGCTTCTAGTCCTCATATCCCAGCTCCTTGTCCTCATATCCCAGCTCATTGTCCTCATATCCCAGCTCCTTGTCCTCATATCCCAGCCCCTTGTCCTCATATCCCAGCTCCTTGTCCTCATACCCCAGCTCCTTGTCCTCATATCCCAGCTCCTTGTCCCCATATCCCAGCTCCTTGTCCCCATATCCCAGCTCCTTGTCCTCATATCCCAGCTCCTTGTCCTCATATCCCAGCTCCTCGTCCTCATATCCCAGCTCCTTGTCCTCATATCCCAGCTCCTTGTCCTCATATCCCAGCTTCTAGTCCTCATATCCCAGCTTCTAGTCCTCATATCCCAGCTCCTTGTCCTCATATCCCAGCTCCTTGTCCTCATATCCCAGCTCCTTGTCCTCATATCCCAGCTCCTTGTCCTCATATCCCAGCTCCTTGTCCTCATATCCCAGCTCCTTGTCCTCATACCCCAGCTCCTTGTCCTCATATCCCAGCTCCTTGTCCCCATATCTCAGCTCCTTGTCCCCATATCCCAGCTCCTTGTCCTCATATCCCAGCTCCTTGTTCTCATATCCCAGCTTCTTGTCCTCATATCCCAGCTCCCTGTCCTCATATCCCAGCTAACTTGTCCTCATATCCCAGCTCCTTGTCCTCATATCCCAGCTCCTTGTGCTAATATTCCCTCCATGTGCTATACAGTCATACTTGCTCATAATTACTTCATCTTAATTAATATTTTAATGCTGCTCTGATCAATGTAAACTAATACTGGGATCAGTGTAAACTGGGAGGGAAAATCCTGCAAGAGTCAAATAGAGATAAAGATTTGGGGGGGGGTGATATCACACCGAACCTGTCCCCAGAGGCCCACATCAAAAGGATATCATCAGTGGTATATGCTAGACTGGCCAACATAAGAACTGTCTTTTGAAACTTGTGTAAGGAATCGTTCAGGACCTTGTATACCTCTTATGTCAGAACAATCCTGGAGTATGCAGCTCTAGCCTGGAGTCCATACCTTGTTTAACACAAGATTAAGTTAGAGAAGATTCAGAGGTATGCCACTACACTAGTCCCGGAAATGAGAGGAATGAGCTACGTGGAAAGGCTACGGGAGCTGAACCTCACGTCCCTGGAAGACAGAAGAGTAAAGGAAGACATGATCACCACCTACCAAATTCTCAGAGGAATTGACAGGGTGGACAAAGACAAACTATTAAGGGTGGGTGGAACAGAACAAGGGGGACACAGGTGGAAACTTAGCCACAGAGACACTAAAAATATATTTTTCAGTGTCAGAGTAGTTAACAGATGAAATGCATTAAGCAGTGATGTGGTGGAGGCTGACTCCATACACAAATGTAGATATGATAGAGCCCAGTAGGCTCAGGAACCTGTACTTCAGTTGATTGACAGTTGAGAGGCGGGAGCAAAGAGCCGAAACTCCACCCACGCAAGCACAACTAGATGACTACACACACACACAAAACACACACACACACACACACACACACACACACACACACACACACACACACACACACACACACACACACACACACACACACACACACAAACACATTCACAGTCACTCTCACCACCACGGTCTCTTATCTGCTGATGTTTCTATCCCCACAGACTAGAGCCACGTCCTTTACACAACATCTACCCACAGCCTGGGTAACAGCTTCTCCCCATCTCAACCTACCCCAGGCTTTACGCCCTGGAGAGGCCACTCCTGACCGACAACCAGAGAGCAACTCCATAGTCTCCTGAGACTGATGGACGCCTACTACTACTACCCATCAACATAACCTATTCTAATGCCCCTCCCACATAATCCCCCCCCCACACAGTGTACCCCATCCCCCCCATCCCCCCCACACAGTGTACCCCATCCCCCCCATCCCCCCCCAACACAGTGTACCCCATCCCCCCCATCCCCCCCACACAGTGTACCCCATCCCCCCCATCCCCCCCCACACAGTGTACCCTATCCCCCCCATCCCCCCCCACACAGTGTACCCTATCCCCCCCATCCCCCCCACACAGTGTACCCCATCCCCCCCATCCCCCCCCACACAGTGTACCCCATCCCCCCCATCCCCCCCACACAGTGTACCCCATCCCCCCCATCCCCCCCCCCCCACACAGTGTACCCCATCCCCCCCATCCCCCCCCACACAGTGTACCCCATCCCCCCCATCCCCCCCCACACAGTGTACCCCATCCCCCCCGTCCCCCCCACACAGTGTACCCCATCCCCCCCATCCCCCCCCCACACAGTGTACCCCATCCCCCCCATCCCCCCCACACAGTGTACCCCATCCCCCCCATCCCCCCCCCACACAGTGTACCCCATCCCCCCCATCCCCCCCACACAGTGTACCCCATCCCCCTCATCCCCCCCACACAGTGTACCCCATCCCCCCCCCACACAGTGTACCCCATCCCCCCCATCCCCCCCCCCACACAGTGTACCCCATCCCCCCCCCCACACAGTGTACCCTATCCCCCACATCCACCCACACAGTGTACCCCATCCCCCCCCCCCACACAGTGTACCCCATCCCCCCCATCCCCCCCCCACACAGTGTACCCCATCCCCCCCCACACAGTGTACCCCATCCCCCCCATCCCCCCCATCCCCCCCCCGTGAACCCCATCCCCCCCCCCACACAGTGTACCCCATCCCCCCCATCCCCCCCCCGTGTACCCCATCCCCCCCCCACACAGTGTACCCCATCCCCCCCGCACCCATTTAGCATTGGTCCTGTACAAGTCTCGTAGCACAGTTGGCTTCGTTCCCGACTCGTAAGCGGAGATTCCGGGATCGATTCCCGGGCTGGACAGAAATGGCTTTCCCTAGTTTCCAATCACCTGATGCTTCTGTTCACCTAGCAGAAAATAGGTTCCTGGGAGTTAGGCGACTGTTGTGGGGTCGTATCCCGTGGGGGGGGGGTAAGTAGGTCGAATTTAAGGGATCTGATACGAGAAAGAATAATATATTTATAGGTGTATGTATTCTGGCTAACTGTCCCCAACAATGGGAATTAAATAGGGAGAGAGAGAAGGTGGGGGGGGTGTAGGTATATCTAGTTTCAAAAGTATATCACAGAGTTAATATACTAAGAATATATCACAGGGTTAAAAAGCTTTCTTTTCGTATGACGTTTCGTACAGTACCGTAGGGAGCCGGTCGGCCGAGCGGACAGCACGCTGGACTTATGATCCTGTGGTCACGGGTTCGATCCCAGGCGCCGGCGAGAAACAATGGGCAGAGTTTCTTTCACCCTATGCCCCTGTTACCTAGGAGTAAAATAGGTACCTGGGTGTTAGTCAGCTGTCACGGGCTGCTTCCTGGGGGTGGAGGGCCGCGGGGGACACTAAAAAGCCCCGAAATCATTTCATGATAACTTCAAGATAGTCCCGGACGCAGGTTCGAATCCTCGTCACGGTCCTTGTGGATTTGTTCATTTGATGCATCACGTTAGTGTGATCTCTGTGTGTAAGTCTTGGACCCTTATCCAGTCGTCTGGAGTTAATGTGTCCGTGAGTATGCTGCCCGTCAGTCATACTTCCGTGAGTATACTGCCCGCCAGTCATACTTCCGTGAGTATACTGCCCGCCAGTCATACTTCCGTGAGTATACTGCCCGCCAGTCATACTTCCGTGAGTATACTGCCCGCCAGTCATACTTCCGTGAGTATACTGCCCGCCAGTCATACTTCCGTGAGTATACTGCCCGCCAGTCATACTTCCGTGAGTATACTGCCCGCCAGCCATACTTCCGTGAGTGTTCTGCCCGTCAGTCATACTTCCGTGAGTATACTGCCCGCCAGTCATACTTCCGTGAGTATACTGCCCGTCAGTCATACTTCCGTGAGTATACTGCCCGTCAGTCATACTTCCGTGAGTATACTGCCCGTCAGTCATACTTCCGTGAGTATACTGCCCGCCAGTCATACTTCCGTGAGTATACTGCCCGCCAGTCATACTTCCGTGAGTGTTCTGCCCGTCAGTCATACTTCCACGAGTATACTGCCCGTCAGTCATACTTCCGTGAGTATACTGCCCGTCAGTCATACTTCCATGAGTATACTGCCCGTCAGTCATACTTCCATGAGTATACTGCCCGTCAGTCATACTTCCTCGAGTATACTGCCCGTCAGTCATACTTCCACGAGTATACTGCCCGTCAGTCATACTTCCATGAGTATACTGCCCGTCAGTCATACTTCCGTGAGTATACTGTCCGTCAGTCATACTTCCACGAGTATACTGCCCGTCAGTCATACTTCCATGAGTATACTGCCCGTCAGTCATACTTCCGTGAGTATACTGCCCGTCAGTCATACTTCCATGAGTATACTGCCCGTCAGTCATACTTCCATGAGTATACTGCCCGTCAGTCATACTTCCATGAGTATACTGCCCGTCAGTCATACTTCCGTGAGTATACTGTCCGTCAGTCATACTTCCGTGAGTATACTGCCCGTCAGTCATACTTCCACGAGTATACTGCCCGTCAGTCATACTTCCGTAAGTATACTGCCCGTCAGTCATACTTCCGTGAGTATACTGCTCGTCAGTCATACTTCCGTGAGTATACTGCCCGTCAGTCATACTTCCGTGAGTATACTGCCCGTCAGTCATACTTCCGTGAGTATACTGCCCGTCAGTCATACTTCCGTGAGTATACTGCCCGTCAGTCATACTTCCGTGAGTATACTACCCGCCAGTCATACTTCCGTGAGTATACTGCCCGTCAGTCATACTTCCGTGAGTATACTACCCGCCAGTCATACTTCCGTGAGTATACTGCCCGTCAGTCATACTTCCGTGAGTATACTGCCCGTCAGTCATACTTCCGTGAGTATACTGCCCGTCAGTCATACTTCCGTGAGTATACTACCCGCCAGTCATACTTCCGTGAGTATACTGCCCGTCAGTCATACTTCCGTGAGTATACTACCCGCCAGTCATACTTCCGTGAGTATACTACCCGCCAGTCATACTTCCGTGAGTATACTACCCGCCAGTCATACTACCATGTCACACCCGTCAACTCTGTACTCATTGACCGTCCATTGCCGTCACCACCTCACCTGACCAATAAAAATGCCCTCTAAAGGCACTACGGGATCACCATAGCCCGTGCTACTTGGAACTTTTTGTTCCAGGTAGCGAATCTTTAACAACAACAACAACAAGCTGACCAATCACGACCGATCTTCACCTGCCCCGACAAGCGTACGTTTGTAGCCGGTAAAGTTTCTCACTACCTTGAGGTTACCTTGAGGTGCTTCCGGGGCTTAGTGTCCCCGCGGCCCGGTCGTCGACCAGGCCTCCTGGTTGCTGGACTGATCAACCAGGCTAGGTAACAGGGGCATTCAGGGTGAAAGAAACTTGCCCCGTTTGTTTCTGCCTCGTGCAACTAGAGGTACTAGATTACAACCCAATTTGTACGCAATGGGCACACGCTAACTACTGCAGCCTAACAACCAATTCACCCCTTACCCCCCCCCCCCCCTCCATGGTCCTGTCTATTGTAATTGCAGCCGTCTAGTAACGACTGAGGGGAATTGGGGGGAGGAGTGAATTTTAACAAGACGCTTGCTTCCTGTCCCCGTGGAGGCCACTAGAAATGCTAACTGACCCCTCAGGCAGATTTTAGGTAAATTCAGGTAAAAATCATTTTTTTTCTAAAGGTTTCTCAAAGGTTCTCAATCAGCTTTAATACCATAATTCCCTTTCGGTACTTTCAATCTCTTTCTTGATCCGCCTGTTGAGCTGAACTCAATTACAAAGGGTCGTCACTTTGCTTCATCACAGCATCACGAGTGATGCTGTCATCTCCCGCCCTGGAAACACAAACCGAAACTGTCTCTATTTTCCGCTTGTTACAACTTGTAATAAAGTTGTTACATCTTGGCTTAACGTGCTTATGACGCATTAGAACGTTGTTACAACTTGCTATATTGGTTGTTATAACCGGTTAGGTGGTGTTAAAACTTGTTCGAACGTTGTACCAACGTCGTAGATTCGGTGTGTGTTTGGCGGGCGTGCATCCTCTGGGGCTCTGCTATTGGTCGTCTAGACGAGATGCTGATTCAGACTACTCTCATCTGTTGCTGAGACATTTACAGGCTGTTAAGAGGGGGGGAGGGGGGGTTGTTTCCATCTCAAGATGCTCTGATACCAGCTACTGGGATGCTGGTGTTGTTAGGAGAGGGAATGGCGGTAACCTAGTTAATACGAAACCTGTCCATCCGTTAAGAAAAAACGCCATATATATATATATATATATATATATATATATATATATATATATATATATATATATATATATATATATATATATATATATATATATATATATATATATATATATATACATATATACATATATATAACTCCAAAGGTTATTTAGCTATGATTTATGCAGTGTTGCCATTTCCATTGTTCTGTGTTCTACCGGAATACTTAGTATAACTTATTAAAAAAAGGTGTATTATAACTTTTTATAACCACACCCCAAATACATTAACCTAATCTAACTTAACCTAACCTGCACATTGATGCACACACACACAAGTGTGCATCAGTGTTTGCAGACGATGTAAAGGAATGAGAAGAGTGAAGTCAGGGATAGTGACGCATTGCAAGAGGATTCAGACACACTCCAGAAGTGGTCTGAAAAAATGGCTGCTAGAATTTAACCCAGCCAAATGCAAAGTGATGGGGATTGGAACAGCAGTGCAAAGACCAGTACAGCAGTATAGGATGAAGGGGAAAATAAATTATTCAATCAAAAATGTAGAAAGACCTGCGAGTGGACATATAGCAGAATAACGAGAGCCAACATACGATATGTTGGCTGGGATATGAGGACAGTATGCATGTGGTATACTAACCAACATCTTTCTATCCATCGGAAACTTGGAGAAAGGAGCTTTCCGGGCCCTATATACAGCGAAGGTACATACGTAAGACTCACTCTTGAATATGCAGCCCCAGCACGGAACCCATGCCTGAAAAAGGGGGACAATGAGAAACTAGAAAAGGTCCAAACGCATGCAACGAGACTTGTTTCGGAGGGTGAGGGATTGAGCTATGAGGAAAGATTGAGAGAACTGCACCTTACCACACTAGAGGAAAGGAGAGATACGGGGGGACATGATGACAACATATAAGATACTAAGGGAAAGTAGACAAAGCAGCGTTGTTCAGAGCTAGGAACAGCAGAACGACGGGTCATAGATGGAAACTGGATAAGCAAAAGAGTCAAAGAGACGTCAGGAAGAACTTTTTTCAGTGTCAGAGTTGTCAATTTATTGAATGGGTTAGACGCAGGAGTCTTTGAAGATAATTTGATTTAAAAAATGTGAATTTGATGCAAGCGTGAGAAATAAGTCTTTACATTAATCTAAGAACGTTCGGAAGGCGGGGCTTGGAGCCTAACTCGACCCTGCAAGTACATCTAGGTGAGTACACGCAGACAAACACACACACACGCACACACACACACACACACACGCACACACACACACACACACACACACACACACACACACACACACACACACACACACACACACACACACACACACACACACACACACACACACACACACTCACACACACACACACATACACACACACACACACACACACACACACACACACACACACACACACACACATACACACACACACACACACACACACACACACACACACACACAGATTGAACCTGAACAGATTGCAGAGATGGTCAGAGAAATGGCTACTAGAATTCAACACGAGCAAATGTAAAGTTATGGAAATGGGACTAGGAGATAGAAGACCAAAGGGACAGTACACAATGAAGGGGAACAGCCTACCTGTAACGACGCGTGAAAGAGACCTGGGGGTGGACGTAACACCTAATCTATCTCCTGAGGCACATATTAATAGGATAACGACAGCAGCGTACTCTACACTGGCAAAAGTTAGAACATCATTCAGAAACCTAAGTAAGGAGGCATTTAGGGCGCTTTACACTGCCTACGTAAGGCCAGTCTTAGAGTATGCCGCCTCATCATGGAGTCCCCATCTGAAGAAGCATATAATGAAACTGGAAAAGGTTCAGAGGTTTGCAACGAGACTCGTCCCAGAGCTACGAGGGATGGGGTATGAAGAGCGCCTGAGGGAACTGTGCCTTACGACACTAGAAAGAAGAAGGGAGAGGGGGGACATGATAGGAACGTATAAGATACTCAGAGGAATTGACAGAGTGGACATAGACGAAATGTTCACACGGAATAGTAACAGAACGAGAGGACATGGATGGAAGCTTGAAACTCAGATGAGTCACAGAGATGTTAGGAAGTTTTCTTTTAGCGTGAGAGTAGTGGGGAAATGGAATGCACTTCAGGAACAGGTTGTGGAAGCAAATACTATTCATACTTTTAAAACCAGGTATGATAGGGAAATGGGACAGGAGTCATTGCTGTAAACAACCGATAGCTAGAAAGGCGGGATCCAAGAGTCAATGTTCGACTCTGCAAGCACATATAGGTGAGTACACACACACACACACACACACACACACACACACACACACACACACACACACACACACACACACACACACACACACACACACACTCACACACACACACACACACTGAGCCCGTCATCAATATGCAACAGATGCCAGGAGAAGTTGGCACCCCGGGTTTTGCATAAGCTATGTCAAGAGATGCTTTCTTCGGATACTTCTTGCAACGCCCTCCTACTGCAGATCCCCCGGTTCGAACCCCTCCATCATCAACCAATCTCCCTCTCTGCAACACCTTCCCTCCCGCCCCCCTCTTCCCCTCCGCCAGTTTTACCCAATCTCACGCCCCTCCTTGTGGACTGTCTTATCCAGCACTGTCTCTCTGCCTGTCTGTCTGTCTCACTTCGTCTCTCTCTCTCTCTCTCTCTCTCTCTCTCTCTCTCTCTCTCTCTCTCTCTCTCTCTCTCTCTCTCTCTCTCTCTCTCTCTCTCTCTCTCTCTCTCTCTCTCTCTCTCTCTCTCTCTCTCTCTCTCTCTCTCTTAAGGCTACCAGAGGTCACGCGATCTCCCTGCCAACCACAACAGTTTTCTTGTCCTAATTACTCAACTCCTTGTTCTCATATTCACGCTCTTTGTCCTCATATCTCAATTTTTTTTTTTGTATCCTCATTCTTGCCTCACTCTCCTCATAGTTCACGCCTCAGTTTAGAAAGCAGGATTCTATCAAAGCTGTTGGTTTCGACTAGATTCATTCAATTTATTTTTAGATGTGGATTCTTCGCTGGGGGGTTATCTTGAGGTTATCTTGAGGTTATCTTGAGGTTATCTTGAGGTTATCTTGAGGTTATCTTGAGGTTATCTTGAGGTTATCTTGAGGTTATCTTGAGGTTATCTTGAGGTTATCTTGAGATGATTTCGGGGCTTTTTAGTGTCCCCGCGGCCCGGTCCTCGACCAGGCCTCCACCCCCAGGAAGCAGCCCGTGACAGCTGACTAACACCCAGGTACCTATTTTACTGCTAGGTAACAGGGGCATAGGATGAAAGAAACTCTGCCCATTGTTTCTCGCCGGCGCCTGGGATCGAACCCAGGATCACAAGTCCAGCGTGCTGTCCGCTCGGCCGACCGGCTCCCTTATTCCCGGGGCTTCATATTCACGTGCTGGTCTAACGTACGTGTTGTGAAATGTCGCGATAGTTGCCACAGACGGGCGCCGTCCACGCTTGTCGCTGTGCGTGTGTGAGTGAGGGAGTTTATGCCGCGTGTTCAGTTGGCAGTCATGCAGAGGCAGGTCCCGAATTCTGGTATCTACTGCAGATATGTCGACGACATATTTGAATGTTTCGACAACGACAACACATTGGAGACAGGCTAACTGCGGGGGATGGTGGGAAAGGAATGGTGCCCAACCGCTTAGGCTGGACGGTAGAGCGAGGGTTTCCCTTCATGCAGATTGGCGTTCAATCCCCGAGCGTCCAAGTGGTTGAGCACCATCAGTACATATGTAGGTCGTGCAATACGTGCATGATCGTCTTGGCAACTCTTGCAGCACCACCAACGAACCCGCCAAATCGTTGGGAACAACGGTTACAGTAATACAGAATTCGACGAAATCGTAAGTGAGGAGCTACAGGGAGCCGGTCGGTCGAGCGGAGAGCACGCTGGACTTGTGATCCTGTGGTCCTGGGTTCGATCCCAGGCACCTGGCGAGAAATAATGGGCACAGTTTCTTTCACCCTATGCCCCTGTTACCTAGCAGTAAAATAGGTACCTGGGTGTTAGTCAGCTGTCACGGGCTGCTTCTTGGGGGTGGAGGCCTGGTCGAGGACCGGGCCGCGGGGTGACTAAAGCCCCGAAATCATCTCAAGATAGCCCGCTATCTGACTGTGGATAATCAGCGCCAGTGGTGGAAATTCGCCCCCAAGAGTAAACATTGTAGTGTGTTATACAAATTCATTCACTCATGCATAGAATAGGCCCCTGTAACGGGTCGGTGGCCGGGTGGACAGCTCTTTAGACTCTTGGACCTAGGGACCGGGGTTCGATCCCCGCACCCGGCAGACACAGATGGGCATGGGAGATTCCTTAACCCTGATGCCCCTGTTACCTAGCAGTAAATAGGTACCTGGGAGTTCGCCCCCCAAGGGCAGGCAATATATTGAAATATCAAGTGATCTAATGTTATATATATATATATATATATATATATATATATATATATATATATATATATATATATATATATATATATATATATATATATATATATATATATATATATATATATATATCTTCTCCCATGTAAAAATGTAAATTTTACATTCTCGTTTTTAATGAGGGTAAGATGGTGGCCGCCACCACCACCTCCCCCCCCCCTCGTAGAGTAAGTACGCATTAACCCCTTCTTTTGTTTAGCGAGTGGCTGAGCGCCCTCTGTCCTCGCGATAAGGAGATTAACACCAGTTTGTAGGAGATCAAAACCTCGCCCGAGGAGAATTAGATCCGGTTGGGTGCCTTCTGTCTCTCCCCCCCCCCCCCCCCCACCCCCTCCCCCTACCCCCTCTCCCCCTCTCCTGACACCCCCCCTTCCTCTTCCTTCCCATCCTCTCTTCTCTTAACCCCCCCCCCCCCGGACTCTTTACTAACAAACACACAAACACGCGCGCACGCACACACGTGCACGCAGTAGTTTCAAGGCGTTATATGACAAAGAGTGCTTGGAAGACGGGACACCACGAGCGTAGCTCTCATCCTGTAACTACACTTAGGTAATTACGCTTAGGTAATTACACACGCTCACACATACACGCACCTGCGTAAGGAATCTTTCAGAACCTTGTATACCACGTATGTAAGACCAATCCTGGAGTATGCGGCCCCAGCATGGAGCCCGTACCTTGTCAAGCACAAGACGAAACTGGAGAATGTTCAGAGGTATGCCACTTTAGGCTAGTCCCAGAACTAAGAGGCATGAGTTACGAGGAAAGGCTGCGTGAAATGCACCTCACGTCGCTGGAAGATAGATGAGTAAGGGGGAGACATGATCACCACATACAAAATTCTCAGGGGACTTGACAGGGTAGACAAGGATGGATTATTTAACACGGGTGATACACGAACAAGGGGACACAGGTGGAAACTGAGTACCCAAATGAGCCACAGTGAGATTAGAAATAATTTTCTCAGTGTCAGAGTAGTTAACAGGTGGAATGCATTAGGCAGTGATGTGGTGGAGGCTAATTCCATACACAGTTTCAAATGTAGATATGATAGAGCCCAATAGGCTCAGGAACCTGTACACCAATTTATTAACGGTTGAGAAGCGGGACCAAAGAGCCGAGGCTCAACCCCAACAAACACAACTAGGTGCGTACACACACACACACAGCTTGGGGGTCTGGTAGCTGAGTGGACAGCGCGCAGTACTCGTAATTCTGAGGCCCGGGTTCAATTCCCAGACCAGACAGAAACAAATGGGCAAATTTTCTTTCACCCTGAAAGCCCCTGTTACCTAGCAGTAAATAGGTACCTGGGAGTTAAACAACTGTTACGGAGCTGCTTACTACGGATGTGTGTGTGGGGGGGGGGGATAGTAAGCAGTTAGTAACGGTTGATTGACAGTTGAGAGGCGGGCTGAAAGAGCCAGAGCTCAACCCCCGCAAGCACAGCGGGGACCCTAAGCCATCACCGGTCCACCTGATCAAGTCTTGCTGGAGCCGCCTTATGATCGAATTAATTTCGTCATTTCTCTAGGACACGTTCGGGTGAGAACCCCAAACACAGGAATTGTGGTGGTGCGGGTGGCGCTGGTAGTGGTGGTGGTGGTGGTGGTAATGGTGATGGTGGTGATGGTAGTGGTGGTGGTGGTGGTGGTAGTGGTGGTGGTGGTAGTGGTGGTGGTGATGGTGGCGCTGGTGATGGTGGTGACGGTGGTGATGGTGGCGCTGGTAGTGGTGGTGGTGGTAGTGGTGATGGTGGTGATGGTGGCGCTGGTAGTGGTGGTGCTGGTGGTGGTAGTGGTGATGGTGGTGACGGTGATGATGGTGGTGGTGGTGATGGTGGTGGTAGTGGTGGTGGTGATGGTGGTGACGGTGGTGATGGTGATGGTGGTGATGGTGATGGTGGTTGGGCTAGGTAGCGCGATGGTTGGGGTATCAAGGTTATGGTACGGAAAAAAATGGGGGTAACAGCTCCCCCTCATTCTGCATGAAATATGTCGTTACTCATGCTAATTACTCATGCTAATGTGAATAAATTCCCCTTTGCCTCTGAAGATGTTGACCACTTCAACGTAACGCATCAGCTAACGACACACACGCGTCAGGTCCAATAAAGTTCAAGGATGAACTTGGCAGAGTTCACTTTGTAAGCTTCACCTTCCTAGTTGAAGATCATGTGAAACACAGAGATGAGTTGCGGTTTATATATTGATTTAACGCTTGATTTAGGTTTCCAATGTTCTTCCCCCGAAAGTTCATCTCTCAGTTTTACTGGGCATGACCCATGTTACTACATGACTCGTTTCGTTGAAACTCTTATCATCATCTTCAGAAGCAAAGCGGAATTGTATTCAAATGAGCAAAACTTTACGAATATTTCAAGTACGATGAAGCCTGACAAGTTTAGAGGGGGCCTGATAGCTGAGGGGACAACGCTTGTGATTCGTAGTCTTAAGGTTCCTGGATTAATCCCCGGTAGAGGCGGAAACAAATGGGCAGTTTCTTTCACCCTGATGGCGCTGTTCACCTAGCAGTAAATAGGTACCTGGGAGTTAGACAGCTGCTACAGGCTGCTTCCTGGAGGTGAATAACATAAAAGAGGCCTTGAGAGATCTTGAGATGATTTCGGGGCTTTTAGTGTCCCCGCGGCCAGGTCCTCGACCAGGCCTCCACCCCCCAGGAAGCAGCCCGTGACAGCTGACTAACACCCAGATACCTATTTTACTGCTAGGTAACAGGGGCATAGGGTGAAAGAAACTCTGCCCATTGTTTCTTGTCGGCGCCTGGGATCGAACCCAGGACCACAAGTCCAGCGTGCTGTCCGCTCGGCCGACCGACTCAATAACAGTAATATGTTATGTAGTGCTTTCCCTGTCTCTATTCTTCTATAGTAACTGCAGGCGAACTAGAAGGTTCAGTTCCTGAACCGATTATGTGCCTCTGTAATCATTTACACCACCGCCCACGGGATGGATGGTCATACAGTCTCCGTGGTGTAGTGGTAAGACACTCGCCTGGCGTTCCGCGAGCGCTATGTCATGGGTTCGTATCCTGGCCGGGGAGGATTTACTGGGCGCAATTCCTTAACTGTAGCCTCTGTTTAACGCAACAGTAAAATGTGTACTTGGATGAAAAAACGATTCTTCGCGGCAGGGGATCGTATTCCAGGGACCATAGGATTAAGGACTTGCCCGAAACGCTACGCGTACTAGTGGCTGTACAAGAATGTAACAACTCTTGTATATATCTCAAAAAAAAAAAATGGGTATGGGGTGCATAATAAAGAAAGAAATTGAATTGTAACTGCATCGATTTTTTCTGGCCCAGGATATATATACCTGTTGATAGTTCAGGAATTTCAGTATACATCTACACCCAAGGGACCAAGGGGTCTTTGAGTGAACTTACATTAAACAGAAGCGTATCCTACAAGTTAACATTTATATTAATAATTACTATAAATAGAAATTGTCAAAAATAAGAACAGCAAAAATAGCAAAGAAATTGCTGATGATATATGTATAGGACAGGGCAAATACTAGTTCAAAATTTTAATTGTAAACAAAATAATTCAAAACTCTTATGCAAACAAAAAATATTTGCACTAAACTTAAAATTAAAAATTGTACAACCTGCACAAGCTTTATACAAAAATAAAAAATGTATAATGATTAAACTCAATGCTTTAATATTGTAGAAATAGTTATAAGACAAAACGCCACTAAATTTTAACACAAAAAAAAATCAAGGGGAGACTAAAAAAAGAAATCTACAAGCCGCATAAGTTAAAACGAAAACGGAAACCTTGCTAAGGTTTACATTGGTGCGCCAATATATGCACAAGAATCAACATGAGGGAAGAACTGAAGCTTCCAACCATTACACAGTAATAAACACCATACAATTATAATACTCAGTACCTTAATAAGGCAAATATAGTTATAAGACAAGACACCACTCAAATTTAACACAAAAAAAATCAAGGGGGAGACTAAAAAAAATGAAATCTACACGCCGCATAAGTTAAAACGAAAACGGAACCTTGCTAAGATTTACATTGGTGCCCCAAGATGCACAAGAATCAACATGAAGGAAGAACTGAAGCTTTCTTAACTTCCTTGCATGATTCTAGAGAGAATCATAGTCAATGCGACCTTTTGCCTTAAAATTTTTTTTTTTTAATTTTGCCCCGAGGGGCTAGTTTATTGGGCAGCGCCACTCATCTTGTGAGTGGATACACCGCTATAGCAGCATGTACAAAACTCCCCAAAAGGAAGAAAACCCGCTGGGTTGTTCATCTTGTCACTTGTACCCAGACACAGCTGGAACTTGCTTAACTGTCTCAAGTGATCAGCTTCTCAAACAAGAAGATTAACATCTGTCAACCCTTAAAAGCTTACGTTATCTTGCGGGTGCAAATGGGGGAGTCTTTTTAAAAACAGTATCAATATTTGACAAATAGTGTTTTCCTAACTCAATGTGGGGTGTATTATTCTACACATATTTCTAATGTCTCTCAGGTGTTCACATTCACGTAGATAGTGGTCAAGGCGGCGTCCGTCACTCTCACCACAGATTCTGCAACTTCGCTGATCAACTGTTGTTTCCATTCCGTGTCTCCATGGATATTTGTATCCAAGACGGATTCTCGCTATTATTGATTCTCTCCCTCGTCCTCCTCCTCTTCGGCCATAATGATTGAGATTGCCTGCAGCAACCATGTTGTACCATCGTACAGATTCACTGGTTTGTGCTTCTATCCTCCTTTCCTCAGTTACCTTGTCACGGTGATGTTGCCTGACAATACCTCTAATTTGTAGTTGAGTCATGGGTATGAAGTATTCAATATGGTCTCCTTCAGCGCCTTCAGCAGCCAGCACATCTGCTCGTTCATTCCCACATATTCCAACATGGGAGGGGATCCACAGAAACTTGATTACTCTTCCCTGGTTGGTAAGTACTCTCACAGCTCTCTTGATTTCAGCGACTATTGCAAGATTTTCAGCACGATTTTTACTTAGGCTTTGCAGTGCTGCTTTTGAATCAGTGCAAATCACTGCACCATTAGTGTTCCGTTCAAGAAACCTTAACGTCATAACAATGGCAGTTAGCTCTGCTTGCGTTGAAGAGGCATAGTTCTCAATACGTGCTTTTTCTTCATTTCTGCGTTGGAAAGCATTATCCTTAATTACCGTGTATGCTGTACCAGCCCTGTCATTGACAGGACTAGATGACCCGTCAGTGTAGATTTGATCTAATTCATCTCCGGCTTCTTTATAAATTTCCTCTAAATATTTTTGCCTTAAAGTCACAAGAGACCTTACATCTCCAGCATTGCTCAAGAGTCAAATTATTTAGTGTTCTTAATACCCTATTGACTGGTGCCAACATACCAACTCTCTCCTTTTATGATAAATGGCTGAGCAAAAATGCCTACAATCTTATCAAACTCAACATTCCTTTTAAGTGCCATCTACCTGTCTCCGATATTCCTCCTTATCTGTACCCCGCCACTGAAGAATCATACACACCTGTCACCAAGAAAGATAATGAGAATCTTGCTCTTCTCAAAGCTGTCACACTTGAAACGGAAGGTCCGTCAGTGCCAGAGGTTCACCAGTGCCAGGAGAGGTCCACCAGTGCCAGGGGAGGTCCGTCAGTGCCAGGAGAGGTCCACCAGTGCCAGGGGAGGTCCGTCAGTGCCAGGAGAGGTCCACCAGTGCCAGGGGAGGTCCGTCAGTGCCAGGGGAGGTCCGTCAGTGCCAGGGGAGGTCCGTCAGTGCCAGGAGAGGTCTGTCAGTGCCAGGGAGGTCC
>NC_091171.1:42588568-42596068 GCF_040958095.1 Procambarus clarkii
ACGCTACGCGTACTAGTGGCTGTACAAGAATGTAACAACTCTTATATATATCTCAAAAAAAAAAAAAAGTCACTCTGAGATAGCAGTTTCCGCTAGATTCTGCTACTCCCAATAAGTCACTCTGAGATAGCAGTTAGAGTTACACCCGAGAGTTAGATAACTATTGTGGGGGTTGTTTCCTGGGCGAATGATCAGTAGTTCGAACTAGCGAGAACCTCGCTAGAACGACCTATTAGTGTCGTATAATCACAGTTACCCAGCGTTTTCTACCCATAATTGCCAAATAACCTGAACTACCGTCTTCTCCTCCTCCTGCTGTTGACCTTAGCACACTCGCCACACTCCACACTGCGACATATTTCTCGCGGGAGGAAATTGTCGCGTTGGTGGAGGTATCGCCAGAGTATCGCTGTATGGGAACAGCTTTAGCGCGGGTGATGTGTGTCCGCGCGACGCGGGAAATGCAGTCATGACCTATATGTCTCTGGTGTCTGATGGAGAGTGGCGGGGTTTCTTATCTTGAGATGATCTTGAGATGATTTCGGGGCTTTAGTGTCCCCGCGGCCCGGTCCTCGACCAGGCCTCCACCCCCAGGCAGCTGCCCGTGACAGCTGACTAACACCCAGGTACCTATTGTACTGCTAGGTAACAGGGGCATAGGGTGAAAGAAACTCTGCCCATTGTTTCTCGCCGGCGCCCGGGAGTGTGTGTGTGTGTGTATTCACAACGGTATAGGTTAAGCAATAATTGTAATTAAGAAGCAATAAGATGCTTATCTTAACATACTAAGAAGGTTAGGTAAGGTCGGTGTTTTCTATGAAGCTTTTCAAGGTAAACTAAAATATTCACAAATTAGTATGTCACATATGCACTTATTTATTAAGTCAATATTGACTAAGAGAAAGTGCGAGAACGGGTTGGTATTCACCTAGTTGTGTTTGCGGAGGTTGAGCTCTGGCTCTTACGGCCCGCCTCTCAACTGTCAATCAACTGTTTACTAACTACGACTCCCCACACCACGTAGGGAGTGAGGGAGTGTTGGTGTAGGGAAGGAGGAGGAGAGGAGCTACCGGGCGTCATCACGGGAGTATCAGGTATAAGGGGGCTGGCATATAAGGGAGTATCAGGTATAAGGGGGCTGGCATATAAGGGAGTATCAGGTATAAGGGGGCTGGCATATAAGGGAGTATCAGGTATAAGGGGGCTGGCATATAAGGGAGTATCAGGTATAAGGGGGCTGGCATATAAGGGAGTATCAGGTATAAGGGGGCTGGCATATAAGGGAGTATCAGGTATAAGGGGGCTGGCATATAAGGGAGTATCAGGTATAAGGGGGCTGGCATATAAGGGAGTATCAGGTATAAGGGGGCTGGCATATAAGGGAGTATCAGGTATAAGGGGGCTGGCATATAAGGGAGTATCAGGTATAAGGGGGCTGGCATATAAGGGAGTATCAGGTATAAGGGGGCTGGCATATAAGGGAGTATCAGGTATAAGGGGGCTGGCATATAAGGGAGTATCAGGTATAAGGGGGCTGGCATATAAGGGAGTATCAGGTATAAGGGGGCTGGCATATAAGGGAGTATCAGGTATAAGGGGGCTGGCATATAAGGGAGTATCAGGTATAAGGGGGCTGGCATATAAGGGAGTATCAGGTATAAGGGGGCTGGCATATAAGGGAGTATCAGGTATAAGGGGGCTGGCATATAAGGGAGTATCAGGTATAAGGGGGCTGGCATATAAGGGAGTATCAGGTATAAGGGGGCTGGCATATAAGGGAGTATCAGGTATAAGGGGGCTGGCATATAAGGGAGTATCAGGTATAAGGGGGCTGGCATATAAGGGAGTATCAGGTAAAAGGGGGCTGGCATATAAGGGAGTATCAGGTATAAGGAGGCAGCGACAGATCGCGACTACGCAAAAGACGATTACAGGATCTTCAAGACTTTATTTCTGTTTGACAGCGCGCCCGGCACCGGGTCCGCGATCCCTTGAATAAACCACTGTCAAGGGGGCGTCAAGGGGTCTCGATCCCCCCCTTACCCCAACTCCCCCCTCCCGGCACCCCTTAACGCCCCTTATCCCCCCCTCACCAACACCTTCCCCATCCAACCTCTCTACTTTGTCCAGTGTTGAGTTTTTCAGTATTATAATATCTTCAGGGGGTGTAGGGGGTGACGTATAGGGGTGACGTGTAGGGGGTGACGTGTTTTGTCACAGCTCGTCGTTCGATTAAGGCAGTGTCTGGGATGCTCCCGGACGCAGGTTCGAATCCTCGTCACGGCCCTTGTGGATTTGTTCGTATAAGACTTGGCTACAAGTATCTCTGGCAGTTGGGCTTGTATAGGGATCTAGATGAAGTAAAGTGTGAAGTGTGTGGACAAAGCCAGGGACACACACTCGAACACTATATCTTGGATTGTAGTAAAAATTGAGCCATTTAGAGATAAATCTAAGCTCACACTGTATGATATGGCAACCTATCTTATTACCATGGATAAATTACCTGAAATCCTTGCACTGTATCCATATTTTGCTTCCAGTAGATAAACGACATATGAGATTCAGGAACAAGTAGTGTATTGTGAAGACTAATAATAAACAGAAGCTCCCCTATGACTCTGTAATATCTCCATTGGTCAAACTATTATGTATTAGCGATAAGACCTACCATTAATGTATGATGACTTACTGTAAATATATAGCTCTTGTAATAGCAGTTTCTCTGTAACTGACATTGTAACTATAAGGTGTGAAGGATAGATGGAATTGTTTATGTAATAATCTAAGATGAGGTCTGATAAAGATCTTTTGTGCCCTCTGTAATGCTTTTTGCGCTACCGCTCACAGGATGAGTATGGGGTGCACAATAAAGTAACCGCCTCCGTCGGCAACAATCAATGTCGTATGTGTGTGTGGGGGGGGGGACAGGTGGGCTACCAGGCTACCACGCAAAGGTTCCGAGGATCAACATCCCAGCGGCCCGGTCTATAACGAGGCCTCCACCTGTTTGGTGATCCGGTAAACCAGACACATGAATCACAAACAACAAACACATCAAACAAACATGACAAACAGACACCAAGAAAAAAAAGGGGTAGTGCCAGAAAGGGTCAGGTAAACCCCTTCTTCCCCTCCCCCTCTTCCCCCCCCCCCACCCCCACATCTTAGCCTGGATAGGGGGGTGAGAGAAGGGGGCCTTGTCCGGGATGCAAGGGGGAGCAGCCCTGCTTAGTCCCTTGGGTAAATATATCGGAGTGACCCCCTCAAACCCGAGAATTTATTTCTGCGTTTTCTATCCTCTCTTCGAGGTTGATAGATCCACTCGAGTCTATCTGCCAGCGGATTGTGGGATCAAGCCAGGGGGGGGGGTGTGGGGGAGGTGAAGGGGAAAGAAGAGGAGCAGGATAGGGGGTGATGATAAGGAGGAGGAGGAGGATATGAAGGACGAATGGCCATCCTGGATGCAACGTGAAACGCTGGAGTTTATATATATATATATATATATATATATATATATATATATATATATATATATATATATATATATAATATGTGTGTGTGTGTGCGTGTGTGTGTATTTTCTATTTGTGTCTGTAGAATCGAGCTATTAGCTCTTGGACCCCGCCTTTGTAACCAATTATTTTTTCCTCTATTATAGCTACTACATATATTTTTCTCTAAAACACACACGCACACACACACACACACACACACACACACACACACACACACAAGACGTCACAAGTGGAGTCCCGCAGGGGTCAGTCCTTGGACCTATACTGTTTCTGGTATATGTAAATGATCTCCCAGAGGGTATAGATTCGTTCCTCTCAATGTTTGCCGACGATGCAAAAATTATGAGGAGGATTGAAACAGAGGATGATAGTAGGAGGCTACAAGATGACCTGGATAGACTGAGTGAATGGTCCAACAAATGGCTGTTGAAGTTCAACCCGAGTAAATGCAAAGTAATGAAACTAGGCAGTGGAAACAGGAGGCCAGGCACAGGATACAGAATAGGAGATGAAGTACTTAATGAAACAGACAGAGAGAAAGATCTAGGAGTTGATATCACACCAAACCTGTCTCCTGAAGCCCACATAAAGAGAATAACGTCTGCGGCATATGCGAGGCTGGCTAACATCAGAACGGCGTTCAGGAACCTGTGTAAGGAATCATTCAGAATCTTGTACACCACATATGTAAGACCAATCCTGGAGTATGCGGCCCCAGCATGGAGCCCGTACCTTGTCAAGCACAAGACGAAGCTGGAAAAAGTCCAAAGGTATGCTACTAGACTAGTCCCAGAACTAAGAGGCATGAGTTATGAGGAAAGGCTGCGGGAAATGCACCTCACGACACTGGAAGACAGAAGAGTAAGGGGGGACATGATCACAACCTACAAAATCCTCAGGGGAATCGACCGGGTAAACAAGGATGAACTTTTCAACACTGGTGGGACGCGAACAAGGGGACACAGGTGGAAGCTGAGTACCCAAATGAGCCACAGAGACGTTAGAAAGAACTTTTTCAGTGTCAGAGTAGTTAGCAAATGGAATGCATTAGGAAGTGATGTGGTGGAGGCTGACTCCATTCACAGTTTCAAATGTAGATATGATAGAGCCCAATAGGCTCAGGAATCTGTACACCAGTTGATTGACGGTTGAGAGGCGGGACCAAAGAGCCAGAGCTCAACCCCCGCAAGCACAATTAGGTGAGTACAATTAGGTGAGTACACACACACACACACACACACACACACACACACACACACACACACACACACACACACACACACACACACACACACACACACACACACACTGCTCAGCACCTAATTGAGTGCAAGAATTACACAAGCGCCGAAACAGATTGGTTCCGTCAGCTGATCACCTGTTGAGCTGGTGAGTGGTCTGACCCCTCGTGGTGACGCTCAGGTGAGGGAGATGGGCCTCCTAGTGAGCACGCCCACCACCCTACCTGTTCTTCACCCTTACCTGTTCTTCACCCTTACCTGTTCTTCACCCTTACCTGTTCTTCACCCTTACGTGTTCTTCCTCCTTATGTGTTCTTCCCTCTTACATGTTCTTCCCCCTTATGTGTTCTTCACCCTTACGTGTTCTTCACCCTTACGTGTTCTTCACTCTTACGTGTTCTTCACCCTTATGTGTTCTTCCCCCTTTCGTGTTCTTCCCCCTTACGTGTTCTTCCCCCTTACGTGTTCTTCCCCCTTACATGTTCTTCCCCCTTACGTCTTCTTCCCCCTTACGTGTTCTTCCCCCTTACATGTTCTTCACCCTTACATGTTCTTCACCCTTATGTGTTCTTCCCCCTTTCGTGTTCTTCCCCCTTACGTGTTCTTCCCCCTTACGTGTTCTTCCCCCTTACATGTTCTTCACCCTTACGTCTTCTTCCCCCTTTCGTGTTCTTCCCCCTTACGTGTTCTTCCCCCTTACGTGTTCTTCCCCCTTAGGTGTTCTTCCCCCCTTATGTGTTCTTCCCCCTTACGTGTTCTTCCCCCTTAGGTGTTCTTCCCCCTTATGTGTTCTTCACCCTTACATGTTCTTCCCCCTTACGTGTTCTTCACCCTTACGTGTTCTTCCCCCTTACGTGTTCTTCCCCCTTACGTGTTCTTCCCCCTTATGTGTTCTTCCCCCTTACGTGTTCTTCCCCCTTACATGTTCCCCCTTACGTGTTCTTCCCCCTTACATGTTCCCCCTTACGTGTTCTTCCCCCTTACGTGTTCTTCCCCTTACATGTTCTTCCCCCTTACATGTTCTTCCCCCTTACGTGTTCCCTCTTACGTGTTCTTCACCCTTACGTGTTCCCCTTATGTGTCCCCCCCCCCCTCCTTTACGAAACATGAATATCTTTTTGCAGTTCCGATGTCTTAGTTTGTATTGATTAAAAGAGTCTAATACGAGCTGAGAACTTCACAACCCAAGGTTGGTAATTATTGCTATCAACATACGGGCTCACCATAGCCCGTGCTACTTGGAACTTTTTGTTCCAGGTAGCGAATCTTTAACAACAACAACAATGCTATCAACAACCTCGTATACCTCACTTCCAACCTCGTGAAAACTGTTTAAAGGAATGTAAACAAACTTGCCATGATGGAGGAAAGATGTTTTATGATGATAAAAGATGATGAGATGATGATGTGCTTGTTTTATGTGCATGATGTTTTATGATGATGATAAAACGTAAAATACAGGTTTCGTACACGAACCACATAAGCAACTGGTGAATTCGGGACTTGACGCTCGAAATACCTACCCTACAAACCATCCAGTCCCTCGCCCCATCCTCGTACAATAGCCGCTGGTCACAGAGCATGTCAAATCGGTTGTACACAAACCTCGTAAAATGCAAATTACCCCAAAAGTTAAAAAAAAAAAAAAGGGCTCATCTCTCAGCCGCCAAAACCCATGCAGATCAAGGCGCTGAACCGTGGGGAAAAGTTAGTCGCCGTGGGGAAAAAGTTAGTCGCCGTGGGGAAAAGTTAGTCGCCGTGGGAAAAAGTTAGTCGCCGTGGGAAAAAGTTAGTCGCCGTGGGGAAAAGTTAGTCGCCGTGGGAAAAAGTTAGTCGCCGTGGGAAAAAGTTAGTCGCCGTGGGGAAAAGTTAGTCGCCGTGGGGAAAAGTTAGTCGCCGTGGGAAAAAGTTAGTCGCCGTGGGGAAAAAGTTAGTCGCCGTGGGAAAAAGTTAGTCGCCGTGGGAAAATTAGCGTTCGTGGACACACGTCCTATAAACCAGATTGAGATGTTGAGCAGACGGTGGCGCCGAGGGCGTCACCGTCTTCAGAGACCACCTTGAGGCTGCAGAGTTACGCAGTCAACCCAAGTCTGCTTTGGGTTGACTGCGTAACGAGCAGACTGGAGGACTGTTGGGCAACTTGCCGACAGTCTAGTTGGGCGAGAAGGACGGTCTAATTGGTAAAAAAGAATGTAGTTTACTAATAAAACTATACATATTCCATCATTTTTATTACATACGTGGTTCAGGAGATTCTGAACGACTCCCTGTGTTGTCCAACTTTTCATATGCAGTTCATAATATATACATTTGGTATGTTATCCCCCGCCCTCTGTCTGTCTCCATGTTATCTCCGTTTGGTATGTTATCCCCCGCCCTCTGTCTGTCTCCATGTTATCTCCATTTGGTATGTTATCCCCCGCCCTCTGTCTGTCTCCATGTTATCTCCATTTGGTATGTTATCCCCCGCCCTCTGTCTGTCTCCATGTTATCTCCATTTGGTATGTTATCCCCCGGATTATTATCTGTCTATCTCCAAGTGGGTTTCATTTTACCGTCCAAATAGCTGGGCACTCTTCCGTCTCTCCGTCCTTTCCTGGATCCTTTGTTCTAATATCCCTTTCCCATATCCCATAATATCTATTTCTTCCTATAATTACCTTACCTTGCTTACCTCCATTTGGTACACTGTCTCCCGTCTACTGTTCACGGCACCCGACTTCAGTGCTTTGCACTTGCGG